>NC_042615.1:260465964-260673264 GCF_901001135.1 Rhinatrema bivittatum | reverse complement strand
GAGAGACATGGGCCCTAAGGAAGAGGACCATGAGTATAGAGCTTAGCCACTACTGCTGCTTCTGGTGTGTGCTACAGCCTGCATGGAAGAGGAGTAGGACAGCTGCTGGAGGGGGTAAGTAAAGGTGGCTTTTTAAGTTTATTTTTCTTGATTGACTGCCATTTTAATTATTTAATATTATGTGATGTGTCTGCTTTTTTTGAAATATTTTATTGGTGTTTGGAGAATTTTTAATAGTTTTTATGAGTTTTTAATTGTTGGATGTTATTCTGTTCATAGTTGTTGTGAAACATTTATTCTGCTTATTAGTATAGTTTTACAATTATTTCTGTGTGGGGATCTATAGCTGCTTGTTAGTTCTGTTTTCCTAATAAGAGGTGTATTGGTTTTTAGGGGCCTGATTTTAATATTTATAGTGTTGCCTTTTCATAGATAGGGTTGCTCCTGTTTGAGTGTATTCCATAATACAGGTGTAACTGTGTGTGGATTAGTTTATGTGCATTACTACAGATCCTGGGAGTATGTTAGGTCGGTTCTGTGTCTGTTACAGAGATATTTTACTAGCATGTAAGTGTTTTATCAGTCTTATTTGTTGCGTTTTCTCAAGAGGACATGCATTGGTGGTAAACTGCTGTCTTTTCATAAGTAGGGCTATTGAGCCTGAAAGTAGAAGGAGTTTGAGTTGCTGTTACTGAGATGACACCAGAACCAGAATATCTTTTTTGTAGATGAGTTGAATGGGGAATGTCATAATTCTGCTTTACATCCATTATTGTGGATCAGGGGGGTTCCCGTGGATGCAAACTGTACATTTACATCTAGCCCTGTGACGATCATGGGTCAGTGTGTCACGCATGTGAGAACCATCTGTCAGGTGTGTCCCGACAGAAAAAAGGTTGAGAACCACTGTACTACAGGGTTCAATTTTGCAACTTCCTGTTCTAATCTCTCAGTTCTTTTATCCAATTCTACAAATTTTTCCCTTGTTTCCACTGAAAAGGTCTGTACATTTGACATAAACCCGTAGGAAAACACATGGGAGCCAGCCCGCAATATACAGCCTCCCTGTCTGCTCAAACCATTCCATCAACTCTTCCCCCTAAAGCCCAGACCTAAAGAAAAAAGAAGGTGGCCTTGCGGGGGAAGTACTGTTACCATTCAGCAAGGCTCCAGCAGGCTCCCAAGGTATGCAGCTCGATGGCATCATTCGCCTCGGTGCGGCACCACGCGCCTTGCGGTGTGACTCCACCCCCTTTTAGTTGTCAGTAGCCCAACCAGAAGTTCTTGCTGTAGCGCAGGAAAAATACTGTATTTAAAGGGAGCTTTCCAGCACAGCATCGGCTCGGCTATAGGCTTGCTTGTGCTGAAGCTTTGGTGGTTCCTGCCTGCATTCTTGTCTGCTGTTTGTCTTGACCAGGAATGCTCCTCTGACCTGCCTTGCCTTGCTGCCTGCCTTTGGATCTGTTTGGCTTGGTACTCTTTGTCTGCTGCCTGCCCCAACCCGGAATGCTTCTTGGACCTGCCTTGCCTTGTTGCCTGCCTTTGGATCTGTTTGCCTTGGTACTCTTTGTCTGCTGCCTGCCCCAATCTGGACTGACTCTTGGACCTACCTTGCCTTGCTACCTGCCTTTGAATCTGTTTGCCTCGGTACTCTTGTCAGCTGTCTGCCCCGACCTGGACTGCCTCTTGGACCTGCCTTGCTGTACTGCCTGCCATCAGATCTGTTTGCTCTGGAACTTTTGCCAGCTGCCTTCCCCATTTGTACTGCCTCTCGGACAACCCTGATCATCTCACAGAATAAGGTAAGGTGGTTCTCTACCTTGGTTCCACTATCAAATCCATAACAATAAGGCAGCATGAAGGGGCAAAGAAGCAGAAAAGGTGGAAGAAAAACCCAGGGGCAGGCACTGATAAAATGGCCAAGCAGCACAAAGAGTGGCTTCAAGACTCCAAAACATCATGAGAGGTGCAAAGCAGCTCCCTAGACTGGCAAGAACAACTTCAAGTGGAGTATGACAGCAAGGCATAGTGGCAAAGAGAACTGAAAGGTTTAAAGTCTGGTCATAGAAACAAGGTTGAGAGGCACAAAGACCTACAATTGTGGGGTGGAATTTGGATTTTCTTTTGAAATGGGTTTTCTGATGAGAGTAATATCACATTTAGTACATGGAAATGGTTTCACAATAATGGGGCTGATGATTACATTAAGTTGTGAGGCTTATTTTTTATTAGAAAATAATTCCCATATCCTGTACCTGAACTCTGGCTGTTGTATGTCCTGATTTTGTGGTTTTGCATGAGTCCCTGCTTACTAATCTAAAATCTTATGACATTCAGTACAGGAAATAGTTTCTCTTGAGCATCTTTTGTCTTGTGCCAGTCTATCTTCCTTTGAATGAGGGCTTTTTTTGACAAACCACCCCAGAATAATTGACCTTCAAACACGGTGGGAGAACCAAGCTGAGATCGTGCAGGAGCTGTATGCCTGCTGACTATGCCATGCTAATGTGTGTGTGCGGGGAACAGAATACACAATGCTGCACTAAGTGTCACACCATGTACATTACTTCTGACACTGCTGAGCTTAGTGACAGGCTCTACAACACAGCCTAGTATTCTTCTCTGCTCTGCCCTAGGCGCTTACCCTGTGCATATACTGCCTATTGCTGTCTGTCCAGGCAGAGACAAAAATGAGTAGCAGCTCTGCAAACAACTCTCCAATCTGCCTCCATCTCCTCAAAAGAATAAAAGAACACCAAGCAACATAAGTCTGCTCTGACACAGAGCTTCTCTGATGCAGTGCTGCCTGGCTACTTTTCTTTACTGTGTAACTGGCACAGTGACAGTCTAAAATGGGCAGCATCTAAAATGTTGTATGGGAAAAGTTAATTTGGTATTCAGACAAAGATCAAAGAAATAGCTTCTTCACAGACAATGCCTTCAGAAGGAATGCAAAGAAAATCTCTAATATATTCAGTCTTCAAGATCAGCATACTGTACCTGGTGCACAGCAGTAGGCTGGATTGAAAAAATGCTTCACTGCATTACATCATCCCTGTTGTCTCCTTGACAGCATATCCATCCTACCTATGTCTAATAGCTGACTGCTCAATACTTTGTATCAATTCCTAACTGTACACCTGTTGCTCTCCTATTGATATCTATGAGTCCATTGGCTTTAATGGCTTATAGAAATCACTCTATTCAAAACAAATGAAATGAATATAATTTGTTTAATTCAGGGATTCTTCTCAATTCATTTTGGGGACTCCTGAATGAAATGAATTTGACCCTATTTGCTTCTTTTTCCTCATTTGTTTGAAACTAATGCATATTCCTAATGCTCAGTAGCTCAAAAGCTGCAATTATATGAACTGGTGCAAATGTTACAATCCTCAGGAACACATTTGCTGGTAGTTCCCTCTACATGTGATTATAAACAAAGTCAGCTTATATATGAGCCCTCACCTACTCTGCATCTACCTTTTGGAATAGTTTACTATCCAAACTTCAAAAAAAAGGGAGACTTAAAATCCTTTAGAAAATGTATCAAAGCCCTGTTCTTTAAGAAAACTTTTAGATAACTGTTTGGTACTGTTTTAATATGTTCTTGTTTTAATTGATGTTCTTGTGGTTTTAATTATGTATGCAATTTTGATGTTTGCAGTGAACAATTTTATTAGAGGGAGTGGAATATAGGTGTAGTGGGGATTAGAACTTGCACACATTTTTAATTCAGTGATCTTCTTGGGATTTTTGTAGGTAGGTTTTTTGTGTGTCCTGCACTTCCGCTGCTTTTAAGCCATCCTCTTTCTGGGATGAATTGCAGGGATATAAATTGCCACTGAGCATGTGCAGGAGTCAGAGGGAGGGTGAAGTTGCAGAAGCCAAAGGATTGCAGAGGAAACTTTGAGTAGGTCCTCAAGGTCTAGTAAATACGAAAAGTTTCTGAGATTAAGAGTTTGGGGATTTTGAAGAAATTATTTTTTGACATTTTGGATCAGCTTCTGACTGAGAAGAAGGACCCCCTGGAAGGAAGGCTGAATCCCTATTCTTGCATCTTGTGCCTAGCAAACAGGAAGGTGGATGACAAATTAGGATTTTTTTGAGAGTTTAGAGAAGTACTTTAGAGATTCAATCTACTTTTGAAGCTGAGAAAGTTTTTCCATCACCCCTGGCATATGATGGAACTGGAGGATAACTTATCTACCCTTACTGGGGAAGTCATTTTGGACCAGGAACAGTTGAAAGGAGGGTCACCAAAATAGGCATAATGGACAGAGACACATTTTTCTTTATTTTTGGAATCATTGCCTGGATATTATATTTCAAGCTTAAATAAACCTTTTAATTATTTGAAAACCACCTTTGGGTTCTGAGTTTTCCTTCATGTGTGCCCTTTTGGATCAGCAGACCCCCCTCTCACTGTGAGTGTTGAGTAGAGTGAGAGTGACTGTGCAGCCTGGTTACTCCACCACAGCACCTAGGACCCCAGAGGCTCAGACCTCTTCCCTGTCTGAGAAGCCTGGCCCCCAGGGCTGAAGTTTAGGGCAGGAGTGTGTAGAGGTCTGGGAGAGTAAAGACAGCCCTGGGATTTTACTGTAGCTCCTGCATTAGAGACCTTCCATCAGAGAGGGGGTTATATAAGTGTTAAATAAAATTAAATTCATTTATAAGTTAATTTAAATTAATTTATAAATCAATCAATCAATAAATAGATAAAAGAGGGAACTAAGAGGAGACATGCAACTGCAAACCCATCAGTCTAATATTAGTAGCAGGAAAGCATTACAGATGGAACAGAGCTTGATAATGGAGAGTAAAGGCAGGCTCCTTCACCTGTTCACTTTGCATATCCTTTTTTAGGCCTTTGTGAACATCTTTTTTTAAGAGTTTTCAAAACAGTCTGCAATAATGGATAAAGATTCCCTTTTATAACAATAGATATTTGTGAAAGGCTGTTATTCAGCTGCTGTTCACCAAGTGGCAGCCCAAACCTCTGGGCAGTGAATTGATTGATCTTAGGTTATCCTTCGCTAGCCACTTTTCCCTGAAGATCTTTATTCATATCAGTGGGGCTGCTGGGGTGCAGAGCTCAGTGATTGATATCATCAGCAGCTCTGGTAGCACGAGGAATGCTGGGATATGTAGTTCTAGGCATGCACTCATGCAGTGTTACCTGCAACAGAGAAATCAGCTGTGGTATCCTATCCTGCATCAGAGAAGTGAGCCTCTTGAGGGGGAGAAGGGGAATACAGCAGCATCCCCTCCCTTAGTTTTTCTGGTTGATAAACTGAAGGCTGTTTGCTCTAGTTCAAGCTAGGACAGCTGCTTTCATGGGTTCTCATATTAAGCATCAGCAGTAAGAACAATAAGGAAAATGTATACGATATAGTTGTAAGGATCTTCTCACATAAAAGCAATTTACATGTAATGTAGTTTCTTGTCTCAGTCTCTTCATTTAAAATCACTAGAAGCTTCTAACTCCATTCACTGTTGTTTGTGATTCTGCCGAGCTTCTTATTCAGTCTGACAACTTTTATCAGTTCTATTTAAGATGAAAATATAGACTTTGTAAGGCAGATAAATGTAAATACTGCTAGTCTAATGTCGTTAAGTGATTTTACCTCTAGCACAGTCATTTTTATAGCCTGTAGTTGTCAATTTGAAGTAAAAATTCTTGGATTTAGGCTGTTTTTTTTCTTACTCTAGCATTTAAAGTTTCATATTATTTGGGGGTGTGTATGTTTCATTTTTTTCTGTAATGTATTTTGAGACTTAGGGCCTGATGGAAAAGACTTGTATCCTAGTCTGTGTGCATGGGGAAAAAAGCTTAGTAAATCAGATCCTAAGTATCATTTTTTTTTCAGCATAAACCAGTCTATTTCACATTCATGACAAGACACATCTATCTCTACTTAGCTATTACTGGTCTGTAATCAATACTAATCTAACCTACATAGATGAATATTAGATATTCCACTTTTTATTTATTGATGTGACATCCCTTGCACAGCAGCAACTGCTTTTCAGCTATAATATTTTAACTTATAAATGAATTTAATTTTAGTTTGTTGTAATTATTCTTATACTGGTTTAATAGAATATGTCACAAGCTAGTATGAATTCGGTATCTTCCAGGACCAAAATGGCTACTGGAATTCTGTATTATAAAATGGAAGATATGATGGGTTATAAAAGAGAACAAATGAAATGAGATACTCTTATTTGTAAATAGGTTGGCTTGAAAGGGTTGTAAGAGCCTTTAGCTATTCTATTCATCTAAGCCCTGCTCTTTCCATTACTTGGACACAATCCTATTGGTAAATGTGAATTCAGTTGTTGTGGAGAATGTGCAAATAATATATAAACGGGAAAGTTAAAAGAGTAGAGGAAATGCATGAGGATGCAGAAGAAAAAAATAAGCAGATAGAGGTAAAGTTAATTATATAGTTACTGTGAGCGTAAAGGTGATCCTTAGCTAGTGATATTTATCACACCACTTGTCAACTAAGGCTACATGATCTCCTTGAGTGATGCACTAAATAATTCACCAGCATACACAGGCTGTGCATGAGATTTAAGAGAATACTAACTCTAACAGTATAACCAGTATACTGTCTTAGATTACACCAGAAAATATGAGAGATAAATGAGAAAATGGAGGTGAAATGGAGATATTTCAAGATATAGTAGAAGACAAACTAAGAATAAACAGCAAAGGAAATGAAATAACAGTGGCGCACTGATAGAAGAAGATAGGGAGGGATGATAAAAGCAAAGAGAGGAAGAAGAGAGATATGAATAGATTAACAGCAAGTAACATGAGAAGATGGGAGATTAAAAAAGCAAAAAGGAGAAATCAATAGAAGAATATGGAAAAGATAACGAACATGAGTTTATTCTTAACAACATAATGCATTAAATCACTCATGAAGCATCAGATACAATATTTCTTTACTAAGCTTTTGTTTAAAATAAATCCTTTTCATTTTGAGATATTCAAGAATGGAGCATTAGTTGTGTGACTGGGAAGGGGACTTAATGATATTTATTGCATGATGAAAAATGTACCTTATTATCATCTGAGTACCCATTGAATAGGTTAGCTCCCTCACTAGAATTTATTGAAATGTGCAACCTTGAAAACTGGTAGAATTCTCAGACTGATCATTTCTACCCTAGCCTGTTTTTATTTTGGTTTCATTTACACATTTTTTTGGAAGATAGCTAGTTCGGAAGGCTCAAATAAGCTATTTCCTTATAGCAGAGAAACATTTATTCACTCTTACCTCTATCCTAGAAAATTTCTGAGCTCAGTAAATGGCTGAATATATGGAAATGTTCAAACTTCTACATTTTTCATAATGTAAACAAATATCTATACTACCTTTAGGTATATATGGTTTTTGTCTCCTATAAACTTTTTTTCTTAGTACAATTTATTTGCATAACACTCAGTTTCTCAGAATGGGGGCATAAGAAAAGAGCCTAAATACCCTTGTACAAATTGTACAAATCTGTAATTCTGTGATGGGATAAATCCCAAACAAGGGTTCTAAGGTTCTTAACAGTCAGGTGGTCAATCAGATGTTGAATTGGACCAGGGAGTGAATCACTCACTGCACAGGACTGACTAGCCCCGCTGGATGGTATCGCTCTTCCTTTAGACAAAACTTGAATTTTACTCAGGGAACCCCCTGAGCCAGATACCAGATAATAAAGACAAGAGAGCAATATTTACACAGTCCATTCCACAGGAAGCTTCACAATGAATGCTTGTTCCATTAAAACTGTGAGACAGTAGCAGCAACATTACACCTTAAATCCCAATAAGTCATAGGTCTGGGTGAAGCTTTGCCAGTATGATATTCTGAAATTCCTGCCATCATAGACTAATGGAGACTCTGCTGAAGGAAAGGACAGTGAACTATCTACAAACTGGTGGGTTGCTGGACCCCAGGCAGCATGGACTCACCAGGGGCAGGTCCTGTCAGACAAATCTGATTGTTTTTTTTGATTGAGTGACTAAAGAATTAGATCAAGGAAGAGCGCTCGATGTGATTTACTTGGATTCCAGCAAAGCTTTTGATACAGTCCCACCACCGAGGTGAGGCTAACTGTCCTGTAGTTTCTAGTTTCCTCTCTGCTCCCATTCTTGTAAAGCGGGACCACCACCACTCTTCTTCAATCTCGTGGCACCACTCCCATTTCCAGAGATCAATTGAACAGATCCTTCAGCGGACTCGACAGCACAGAAGCAAACTTATAAGAGAATAAGAGAACTCTTGTTCTGAGAGAGAATTCAGATTCACCAAGGGAAAATTATTTTCAGTCCCATTTCCCCTGACAGAAGGAGTGTTTTAAGGGTTTCTTAAGAGCATTTTTTTTTTCACTTGAATATTATGGAAAAACCCATTCCCAGCGCAAAAACTATTAAAAGCGTGTACTCAGAAACCCTTTGGAGAGGAGAGGTATTAACAAGGAATGTGCCTTGGGGCAGAGACTGAAAATAAGTGGCCCACTCGAATAATCCATGCTAAAGACCTTGATGGTGATTTTAAAATGAGGGCGCATGCGCCCATACACACACGTGTCAGCATGTGGCGAAGATAACACTGCCATTTTTAATAGTGTATGCACTCGCGCATGTATGTTGCAAAATGCACCAACCCTGCGTGAATACGCACCTAAGCTTTAGAGGTTACTCAAGCACAGCTATAGCATGCGTATGTGGCTGTGGATTTTAAAACCATATCTCCTCCAGACCCATTAGAGAAGCTTACAGAGATTCATTACATGTACCCAAAGCCAAAACTTCTCATCATATATAACATTTAGAGACTGGGCTTTCTCCACAGCAGGGCCTGCTCTATGGAGCTCCATCCCACCAGATCTGCGTCAAGAACCATAAGAACATAAGAACAGGCCATACTGGGTCAGACCAAGGGTCCATCAAGCCCAGCATCCTGTTTCCAACATGCCTCCTAACTTTCAGAAAAAGGCTCAAAACATGGTTGCTTAAACAAGCCTTTCCAGACACCAACTAAACCGCAAGTCAATGACATCCACAATCAGACATTCCTAGAACTTTGTAAATAATTGCTCTCTATGTTAATTTTCCTTTTGACTTTCCTCCTCCCAGTTTCGAATCTCCCCTGTTGTATTGTAACTGCAGAGTTTTTTCTTTTCACTTGCTACAATTTGTTAATATATTCTCTTGTTTATTTTTTCACCCCCCTGTTAAAATGTAAACCGGCATGATGAGATTTTATCTTGAATGCCGGTATAGAAAAGCACTAAATAAATAAATAAATAAATCTCCGAGCTCCCTCAGTGTCCTAGGATGAACCTAATCAGGCCCCATGCCTTGTCCATGTTCAGTTTTCCTAGCTCTTCCCATATATTCTCTTCTGTAAACAGAGTTTCATCTACTCCACTCCCATCCACAGTCTTGTTAACTAGTGACGGTCCTTCTCCAGGGTCTTCTTTAGTGAATACCAAACTGAAGTATTTGTTTAATATTTCAGTCATTTCTTTGCTTCTCTCCTCACATTGATCCTTGTCACCTTTCATAGAAACATAGAAATGACAGCAGAAGAAGACCAAACGGCCCATCCAGTCTGCCCAGCAAGCTTTCTCACACATACTTATCTGTTTCTCTTGGCTCTTAGTAACCTTTTTTTTAATTATATTTCCCTTCCACCCCCACCATTAATGTAGAGAGCAGTGTTGGAACTGCATCTAAGTGAAATAGCTTAATTTAGTTACGGGTATTAACCACCGCAATAAGCAAGCTACACCCATGCTTATCTGTTTATTCAGATTGTGTAATTTAGTCCTTGTTGATTGTTGTCTGAATATAGATCAACCTTTCTTCATTCTCCCCTGTCGTTGAAGCAGAGAGCCATGCTGGCTATGTATTGAAAGTGAAGTATCAGTCTTGCTCCCCTGCCGTTGAAGCAGAGGACTTTCAATTTCACTATACCACTTCAGACCTTTCTCCTTTTTCTGATGTATCTGAAAAATGTTTTGTCATCTTGCTTTACCTCCTTGGCAATTCTTTCTTCTGCCTGACATTTTGCTTTCTTGATTTCTTTCTTTGTCTCCCTCAGTTTCATCAGATATTCTTCCCTGGGTTCCTCTTTTTGGGATCCTTTATATTTCCTGAATGCTGTTCTTTTTGCTTTTATTTTATCAGCCACCTCCTTTGAGAACCAGATTGGTTTCTTATTTCTCTTGTTTTTGTTTACTTTTCTAACATATAGATTTGCTGCCTTTGCAATTGCTCCTTTTAGTTTGGCCCAAGGTGTTCCACCTCTCTCATTTTCTCCCAGTCTTCTAGTTGTACCTTCAGTTATGTCCCCATTTTGACAAAGTCCGTATTTTTGAAATTCAAAACTCCAGTCTTCGTGTCATTTCTCAGTATCCTATTTGAGATATCAAACCATATTGTTTAATGAATACTGGTGCTTAGGTGGGTACCCACATAGACATTAGAGTCATTATCCCCATTAGTGAGCATTAGGTTGAGTATAACTTTCTTCCTCATGGGTTCCACTACCATTTGTTTGAACAGAGCCCCTTGTAATGCATCCACCATCTTTCTACTTCTGGTAATTTTCGCAGAAGGAATTCTTCAGTCTACATCCGGCAGATTAAAATCTCCAACAATCAACACTTCTCCATTCTTTCCCACCTTTTGGATGTCTTTGACCAGATCTCTGTCTAGTTCTTCCATTTGAGTCGGAGGCCTGTAAACCACTCCAGTAAAATGGATGTACCGTCATCTTTTTTTAGGACGGCCCATAATGCTTCTTCTCTACCCCACCTTCCTTGCAGTTCAGTTGCTTGGATATTGTTTTTGATGTAAAGAGCTACTCCTCCCCCTTTTCTGTCCTCTCTGTGCTTTCTTAACAAGTTATAGTCTAGTATGACTGTATCCCAATCATGAGAATCCGTAAGCCATGTCTCTGTAACAGCAACAATGTCCAAGTCCGCCTGCACCATTAGGGCCTGCAAATCTGGGATTTTATTGCCCAAGCGATGATCATTAGTAATCATAGGATTCCAATTTTTTTCCCTTGATTTGTTGCACTTCCTAGACACCTTTTCTGCTTTTTTGAGATGATTGATTTTGTTATTTTCTCCTTCCGCTTCCTGTATTGTTTAGGGGTGACGTTAATTTAATTGGCCATCTCCTGCCACCCCAGAAAAACAGTAGCAGAGGAGGGCCTGAGGCTTTCCATTTCAATTACTTTTTTAAAAATGAATGTTTATTGTGATTCAGCAAATGAGCCAAACTGAAATAAACATTAAACAAATTGAAACCTTAATAAATGCCTTGAAAAAAAACCTGAAAGGAAAATCTTTCCTATGCCAATCTTTCATGATGATACAGGAAATGTCTCTTCATCTCCCTCCTGCAGAATCCTGTGGCAATTCAGAGAAGGGAATTTTAGCAGTCACACACAAACATATAGGGGCAAATTTTCAAAGCACTACCTGTGCCAGGCCTATTTTATAAAGGTCCGGCAACGTGTGTAAAGCCCCGAGACGCGTCTAATTCCTGGGGTTTCTAAAAGGGGCGGGGAGGGGGTGGGGCGGTGTGTGGGACCAGAGGCCTCCGGCACAGCGGCCATTTGCCGCTGTGTCAGAGGATCATGTGCCAGCAGGCTACTGGTGCGCGCAAGAGGTAAGTAAAGAAATTGGGGGGGTGAGGGTTTAGAATAGGGCTAGGGGGTGGGAAGGTTAGGGGAAGGGGTAGGAAGGATAGAGTAAGGGGAAGGGAAGTTCCCTCCTAGGTCACTCCTATATTGGAGCGGCCTGGGAGGGAATGGGTGAAGGCCGCGGGCATTGGCGCATGCAAGATGCACTAGTGTGCATCCCCTTGCACGCGCGCCGACCTCCAATTTTATAACATACGCACAACTGCGCGCGCATGTTATAAAATCGGGCATCCATGTGGGCTCGCCGGGTAGCGCGCACACATGGACCCCCGTGCGTATCTTTTAAAATTTACCTCATAAAGTGGTTTTCCAAAATGTATTACAAGGATTTAGAAGCACATAGTGATATTAGCAGACTCCTGAGATGTAATTGAGCATCTGGGCTCACTACAAAGTGGCTACACTTACTAACACAAATATAACTTCTAATAGAAATAGTAGATTTCTAATCATATGGAGGGCAATTTTCAAACAGAGGAGAAAACTGTCTAAAATTAAGAGATTTTTTTATACAAGTCCGAGTTGCTCAAGCATATTGAATTGTGGAATCATCATATAGATAATATCTTTTTTTATATGGAAAGCATCCAATTAAGTGTTATTCATTGAGTGGCTCAATTCATTGCACCCGAATTTGAAGCTTTTCTAGCATGTGGCCAGATAGACTCAGGACCAATGGGTTATGCTCTCCTGCCAGCAGATGGAGATGGAGTCAGGTTGCAAAGTTGACGTCACCGTGCATATACCCCTGCAGAGATCTCAGCTCTCCAGTATTCTCCATCTACAGCAGATGGTGGACGTGCCTCTCCTTATGAGAATTGCTGTACTTTTTGGAAGGAGAAATTCTACATTCTAAATTTAAGGAAATTGAGCCCAGCTCTCCTGCAGTGATATATAAAGTTCCTTCCCCCAGTTGAAAATTCCTGGGGCAATTTCTGATATCCCTCAGAGGTGTGCCTTGGTCCAATAGTCAATTCCCGGCTTGGACTTTACTGCTTAGGTAGCTGAAAGGCAGTGGGTGCAGGAAGCTGAGCGTAAAGTGTAATGTTGGGTGCATTCCTTTGCGCACAATTTTTAAAGCTAAAGGAGAGCTGTGTGCACAGGCTCTGCGCGCGCCTCACCGTGCCCCACCCGAACACTTGAAATTTGTACACATACATTTTTAAGCATGAGCGAAAGAGAGAGAACGAGCATAACTACTGCTGCCAATGGTGTCACTAACCAAGAAACCTATGCGCCTTGCTCTCTGCAATGCATGCCATATTAGAGCCTCACAGTATGACATGGACTCCAACTTATATCGGCGCTGTGAGGAAGCCCAAAGAGAATTGGCCTCTTCGGACTTTGCTAAGCCAGGCTCCTCCGATTTGGATGACTGATTGGTTACTGCCTTAACTGGAAGTATGCCAGACCTCAGTTTCCTGTTAACTGGGTAAACTGTAGGAGAGGGAAATTCAACTGGTCCCTTCCCAATGCCTCCTGGATTAGGCATGAACCTGGTTGATTTTTTCTGGGTGGAGTTTTTACAGGGGCTACAAGCCTTCATACAGGCGCAGTCTACTGCCTCACTTGCCCCTGTCCTGTTGGAACCTCAGCTAGTGACCCCTCCTTCTCCCATTCCTACTGTCAGACCTGAGACATGCCTCGCCTTACCAAGGGTATCCCTGGCAGGGAGCCGGATGGCACAGATGAAGAGGAGGATCCAGATTCCTTGGAAGATGGGGAAATTCCCTCTGGGTTGGAACCGTATCAGATCATGTTACAGTTCTTTCATTGAAACAAATTGCCAGCCCTGGTTTCGCAGACCCTGAAGATGCAGAAATCCTCCTGCTACTTTCCAGTGATGGACGCCATCCAGGAGTTGATTGATCTGGCATGGGATGCCCCAGAAGCACGTTTTAAAGGGGGCGAGGCATTGGAAGCTCTATAACCTTTGGACCCAGTGGTAAGAGAATGTTTGTGTTTCCCTATTGTGGACGCACTAGTCTGTGCCATCTCTAAATGAACAACTATCCCAGTGGAAGGAGAAGCGGCCTTAAAAGATGCACATGATAGACAGATTGAGTCTATCCTTAAATAGGCCTTTGACGTTATAGCAATGACCTCAGAGATTCTTCTTGTTGCACTTTGGTGGCTTGTTCATTTCTGCTTCTCTCTCAGGAGATTGATGACTAGGGGCTGAATTCCAGATTAGTTATGGAACCCCTTCACCTTTTTAGCAGACTCAGGCTCTGATTTAGTCTGTAGTTCCGCCAGAGGAGTGGCCTTAGTGATAGCGGCCAGACGACAGCTATGGCTGCGTAACTGGTCAGCTGACGCAACCTCCAAAGCTAATCTTACAAAGATGCCCTTTAAAGGATCACTCCTATTCGGGAGCAAGTTGGAAAAGCTGGCCAGTAAATGGGGCAAATCTCCAGTTCCCTGGTTACTGGAAGATAAGAGGAAGCAACTACAATGCCCCATGACCTTGAGACGTCATTCCAGGGTTTCCCAGTATTTTCACCCCTACAGAAATTTGACATGACAGAGGTCTCAACCCCTTGGAAGGTCCCAGCCCTTTCATACCTGGCAGCCCAGGAGATGGGCAGGTTCAGGTTTGGGCTTGCCCTAAACCTCCCAAGGAAATTTTACCGACTCACCTTTGGGATGAGGAGATACGCAGACAACCCCTATCTTTTAAATATGGTGGGTCGAGATTACTTTGGCAAATGGGTACTGGAAGTCATACAAGAAGGATATGCACTGCAATTCCACAGCACTTCTTGTGACATATTCATGATGATTCCTTGCCACTCCCAGCACAAGAAGAAGGCAGTGGAGATTCTAAGACTCCTCAGGATGAGGACTGTGATCTAAGTACCTACACCCCAGGAAAATATGGGGTGTTATTCCATCTATTTTGTCATACCCAAGAAGGAAGGTTCCTTTTGCCCCATCCTGGACTTGTGAATGACTCATTTTTGCATGGAGACTTTGCGATCCATGATAATGGCTGTACAACCAGGAGAGTCCCTATCCTCCCTGGACCTATCCAAGGCCTACCTATATATTCAAATCTGACAGAAACACCAACGTTTCCTATGCTTTGTGGTGCTAGGTCATCATTATCAGTTTCGGGCATTGCTCTTTGGCTTAGCCACTGCCCCCAGAACTTTTTCCAAGATTATAGTGGTCATGGGTACTTGCCAGGTTCTTATGGCCTGGATTAGCCACTGTTGGAAACAGGATGCTGGGCTTGATCGACCCTTGGTCTGACCCAGTATGGCATGTTCTTATGTTCTTGTTTGCATTATTGAGAAAAGATGGGATCCTAGTGCACTCATACATGATCTGGGCCAAGTCTGTGGAGGAGAGCCTCATGGTGACCAACAGGGTGATCTCTTTGTTACAGGAACTCAGTTGGGTACTAAACCTTACCAAGAGCAGTCTCAAGCCTTCCCAGTCCTTGGAGTATCTGGGAGTCCGGTTCATCACCAGGTGAGGCAAAGTCTTTCTTCTGACCACATGGATACAGAAGTTGATATACCAGGTGTCAGTTGGTGAACATGGTTTGCCGATGGTGTAATGCTATCTTCAAGTCCCCATTTGATGGCGGCAACCTAGAAGTAGTGCCGTGGGTGAGGGCACACTTGCATCCACTTCAGCGCTCTCTGCTATCACATTGAAACCCACAGTCCCATGACTATGCAGTTCGTCTCCACTTATCGATGGAAGTCTGACCTGCCTCTAGTGATAGTTGCATGAAGATCATTTGAGCAGGGGCTTTTCCCTGTCCTCCCCAAACTGGCTGGTTCTTATGACAGATGCGAGTCTCCGGGGCTGGGGAGTTTACTATTAGGAGCTGATGGCCCAGTGACGTTGGACAGAAGAAGAGGCCCTCTGGAATATCAATCGCCTGGAAGCCCAATCAGTCAGATTGGCATGTTTACAGTTCAGCCACAGACTCCAGGGCCAAGTGGTCCACATGATGTCAGACAACGCAACAATGGTAGCCTACATCAATCACCAGGGAGGAACCATGAGTCAGCAAGTGTCACAGGAGATACACCTCATTATGGAGTGTGGAAAGTACATCTACAGATGATCTCAGCCTCCCACATTGGAGTAAAAGACAACGTCAGAGCAGATTTTCTCAGCAAGGAGAGTCTGGAACCAGGAGAGAGAGGGTTGTTGAACAAAGCATTTCACCCAATAGTAGATCGCTGGGGCCTCCTGTCAGTTGACCTACTGGCCGCATCTCACAATATGAAGATTCCTCGATTCTTCAGTTGCAGAAGGGATCTAAGGTCTCTGGGAATCAACACTCTCATCCAGATCTGGCCAGAAGATGAGTTGCTATATGCCTTCCCTCCATGGCCCCTGCTGGGCAGTCATTCGCAGAATCAAACACCACAGGAGACTTATACTTCCATTAGCTCTGGATTGGTCCAGGAGTCCATGGTATGCGGACATGCTGGTAGAGATTCCTGGTAGAGAACCCCTGCGCCTCCCACCACAGAGGGACCTATTGCAGCAGGGACTGGTCCTTCACGAGGATACGACTCGATTCTGTCTTACGATCTGGCCCTAGAGAGGGTTCGCCTGTTGAAGTAGGGATATTATGCAGTGGTAATTGTCACCTTACTCTGCACTCTGAAGTTCTCCACATCCCTAGCATATGTGTGTGTCTGGAGAGTATTTGAGGTCTGGTGCGAAGAATGCAGGATCCTACCTCAGACAGTCAAAATCCCACTTATCCTGGAATTTTTGCAGGATGGCTTGAATAAAAGTTTGGCCCTTAACTTCTTGAAGGTACAAGTAGTGGTTCTCTCCTGTTTCAGAGGTAAGGTGAATGGGGCCTCCCTGTCAGCTCATTCTGACATGACCCGTTTTCTTTAGGGAGTGAAGCACCTTCGACTTCCCTTATGGTTGCTGGTTCCCTTATGGAATCTTAATTTAGTTCTGGATTATCTGGAAGGTCCTTCCTTTCAATCACTGCACAGTCTTTCCTTGTGTTTATTGACCTTGAAAATGGTGTTCCTGTTGGCTATATGATCAGCACGGCACATCGCATCTCTGAACTGCAGGCATTGTCGTGCCGGGAATCATTCCTCCAGATGACTCCAGGGGCATTACAACTACATTCTGTTCCATCCTTCTTGGCCAAGGTAGTATCGGAGTTTCATTTGAGCCAGTCCATTTCACTACCATCCCTAGATAAACTCAAGGACATGGAGGAATATCGGCTCCTCTATCATTTGGATGTCATGAGACTTCTAGTGTGGAATCTGGAAGTCTTAGAACCGGTCTGAAAGACAGACTGGCTGTTTGTCCTTCACGGCGGAAGGAAGCAGGGTGAACCAGCTTCATGAGCTACCATAGCTCGCCGGATTAAGGAGGGTGATCATGGGAGCCCATGTGGAGGCTGGAAAGCCATTACCTTCTCAGATTACAGCTCATTCCACTAAGGCTCAGGAGGGCTCATGGGCGGAAGTCGGATTGCTGTCTCCCGTCGATATCTGCCAGGTGGTGACGTGGTCCTCCTTGCACACCTTCTCCAGGTTTTATCACCTGGACATATAGGCTTGAGAGGATGCAGCCTTTGAACAGGCAGTGTTGAGCAGGCTGCGGGCAACCTCCCACCCTGATTGAGAGCAGCTTTTGTACATCCCATTGGTCCTGAGTCCATCTGGCTACTTGCTTGGAAATGGAGAAATTACTCACCTGATAATTTCATATTCCTTAGTGTAGACAGATGGACTCAGCATCCCACCCTCAGTTGCCCAAGATCTGTGCCACGGGTCCTCCCGAGGAATGGACCTCGTATCCAAGGGATCACAGGTAAGTGTTCATCTAGTCCCTAGATTAAGGTACCTATATTCTTACTGAAGTTCAGTGTTTATGGTTGGTTGAGTACAATTATGGTTATCAGTCTTTTAATCATATTTTTTAATCATATTTTTAAATCATAAGTTTAGGCATATTTTCAATTAAGTCCTTTAACTAGTATGTCCACAGTGGCTTTTGAAGAGAATACTGGAGAGCTGAGGTCACTGCAGGGATATATGTATGGTGACATCAGCTTTGCAACCTGACTCCGTCTCCATCTGATTTCAGGGAACATAACCCATTGGTCCTGAGTCCATCCATCTATACTAAAGAAAACAAAATTATCAGGTAAGTAATGTCGCCATTACAATGCAGTCTCCATAGCCTTCCATATTTTGACATTATCAGTACAGATGATCATAGATTATCTTATAAAATATCCCATATATTATTCCATATATAGCAAAACCACAAAATGAGAGAATAATTTGAGAGTCATCACCTCATGGGAGTTGAAGATGGGGTTGCCATTGAGCCAGTTCTTCCAGTTGTAACGTATGTGATTTTAAGTCTCAGGCAGAGGAGTTGGCAAGAATATTTTTATATAGAGATTGTCCAGTTTCTGCTGTCAAAAAGGCTTACTGTTTATTGCTGGACCTTGAATTCAAATAGAGAGGTGTTATTAAGTTATAAACAACTGAACTTGGATTCCAGGCTAACATGCTGGATGTATTGACATAGTCACAATATATCATCAGGGACAAGAAGCTCAATCTAAAATCTAAAAAAATGATGAGCTTCCTTGATACTTCTAACCTTCAGAAAAAAATAAATTTCTCAATATGTATAATATAAGAATTCTGTGAATTTTGTCTATATGGAGAAAAAGATCTCAGAAACAAGTTTGATTTTCATAAGTTTCAAACAAACTTTGCAATAAATCATTGGTCATTAAAACCCCCATCTTCCTTTTTCTTTCAATTTTTTCTTTTTCTTTTTAGCATGTTGATTTTTTTTAGTGTTGTGCTGTGATTTTATCTTTAAACCTGCTTTTCCTTTGTGACCTAACATCTCAAATTCCTACAGTACCTGAATGTAATCCACTTTGAAGAGCTGAAAAAAAGTGCAAAAAGGGTAATAAAAAAACCCAAAAACCAGAGTTCAAATTACATGTGTC
Source organism: Rhinatrema bivittatum (assembly GCF_901001135.1). Classification (NCBI taxonomy): domain Eukaryota; kingdom Metazoa; phylum Chordata; class Amphibia; order Gymnophiona; family Rhinatrematidae; genus Rhinatrema; species Rhinatrema bivittatum. The sequence continues at coordinate 260,654,550 of NC_042615.1, read as the reverse complement.
TCTATACTGTAGCATGAACATATTTATATTTCAGTCAGATTGCAAATCTCTAATTATGGGGCGGATTTCAGAGCCCTGCTCGCGTAAATCCGCCCAAAACCGGGCGGATTTACGCGAGCAGGGCCCTGCGCGCCGGGAAGCCTATTTTACATAGGCCTCCCGGCGCGCGCAGAGCCCCGGGACTCGCGTAAGTCCCGGGGTTCTCGGAGGGGGGGCGTGTCGGGGGCGTGTCGGGGGGGCGGGCCCGGTCGTCGCGGCGTTCCGGGGGCGTGTCTGCAGCGTTTTGGGGGCGGGTACGGGGGCGTGGCTATGGCCCGGGGGCGTGGCCGCGCACTCCGTACCCGCCCCCAGGTCGCGGCCCGGCGCGTAGCAGGCCCGCTGGCGCGCGGGGATTTACGTCTCCCTCCGGGAGGCGTAAATCCCCCGACAAAGGTAAGGGGGGGGTGTAGACAGGGCTGGGGTGGGTGGGTTAGGTAGGGGAAGGGAGGGTAAGGTGAGGGGAGGGCAAAGGAAAGTTCCCTCCGAGGCCGCGGGGGGGGCAGCGCGGCTCGGCGCGCGCAGGCTATACAAAATCGATAGCCTTGCGCGCGCCGATCCAGGATTTTAGTGGATACGCGCGGCTCCGCGCGTATCTACTAAAATCCAGCGTACTTTTGCTTGAGTCTGATGCGCAAGCAAAAGTAGGCTGATCGCGCTTCTTTTAAAATCTACCCCTATATGTTTTAACATGACTTATCTCTTCTCCTGATGAATGCTGGCTTTTTGCTCACAGTTTCTGAAAATGATCTTTTTCATTTGCCTGTAGTTTCTTTGAGGTGTCCTTCCATTTTCTCTGTGCTTGTTTTATCAGTTTGTTTATCTGTCTAAAGCTTTATTTTTTTTCCTATCTTTGGGTGTTTTCCACTGAGTGTTACTCTATTTAAGATAGCATGTGTGCTGGTGTGACTGGAGGTTGGTCTGCCGGTTGTGGTGGTAGTGGAAGAAGTCATATCTAACTGGTGCTGATGAGAAGTACATCAATGAGTGCTATAAATGTGTGGATCCTGTGGGAGCAGCATATGTTGAAGGAGAGACAAAAGAGGAGAAGGAAGAGAAGGTACCCCACAGAAAGGGCTTCTAAATACTGAACACAGTTTTTAGAGCTTTCTGAGGAGTAATATATCCAGAGGCTCCCATTCAATAAGGAAACCACATCTTGCACACTCCACGGACTTTCTGACAAACTTGATGGTATGAGATAACTATCATTCATATACAAGAGATATTTCACACAGGTAAAATCATACATTTTTATATACATTTATATAATTTGGTTCTGGTTGTCAAGCTACATTTTTCCATTGTGAATGTTTTAGTTTATATGTTCCACTTTATATGTTACCATTTATATGTGCTTATGATTTTACATTTGATTTATGAATGTCCTGTATTGTTAAGTTATATTTGCTATTTGTGTAATGTAGCCCCTGAGGCAGTCCCATTGTGGGGGCGAAACCCGGCCTGAGTTGGGCTTTACATTGGATGAACGAGTCTCCATAATAAAGATTCTAAACGGACATTTCTTGGCATCTAATCCATTTTGTTGCCTTGTTCAAAGTTGGCAGCTAGCTACACACCAGTAGCCTTTGCTGGGCTGGGAGGGCCTGTCATGCAATACTTCCAATAGCCACATCTGATTTAGTAGTCATGAACAGATGAGCTCCTTTATCCTACAGCCAGCCTAAACATATAGTGTTCAACAACAATGTGAAAAGCATTTAGGCAACGCTAATCACCCTTTAAGGCTCAGCAAAAGTACAGGCTACCTTATACAGTCTTACTGGATGCTGTAGTTTGCCACTCACATCTGCAAGTGACAATGCAATCATTTGTACGTTTCTTCTGTAATTGCCGCAGGAGATTCAGGGTATGGTTGAAGGTCCTGGCTTCTCACCCCCCTTCCCATTCCCAACACACCGGCAGAGACGAAGTACAATGATGCCTTATGTGCCTATGACCCGCTGTGTCATAGAATGCACCTTCGGCCTTCTCAAAAGTTGTTTTCACTGTTTGGACAAGACGGGTGAAGCTTTAATATATGCCCCACCCAAAGTTGCAAAGATTGTGTGCTGTGCTGCATATTCCATAATCTGGCTCCGCGCCACTGAGTACCAATGGACCTATGTCCGGATCTCTCCTGGATCCCCCATGTCTCCCTGCGCGAGCCCAGGAGACCACACATATGGATACTCTGGATATGTATTCACAAAGCACCAGTACACTGTTCTTGAAATACAGCTGTGAAAGTAAACATTGCATGAAAGACATGTTGCTGTCACTAATAGTAATGGTAAAAGAGGCATGTGTGCCATTATGCTTAGTGGCCTACCTAGCACAGTGTAGCCTGCGAGCCCTCACCAGTGGACCACATTCTAGCGCTCACTCATGCTGCCATAAGTGTGATGGCACCCCACATATTCCTCAACCCTGGAGACATACCAGTGAAGGTGAAACGCCCATGTGAAAGTAAGAAGTAGGCAGTTAAATGTTTGAGTGACAGATTTCCAATATTACACCCTTGTTCCAAAGTGCTTAAAGGTGTACAGATGAAGTGATACCCCTGTAGTTGGTGTGCTTACAGTAAATGGGCATATCTACACCAACATTATACCAATGCCTCACCAGTTAAAGAGCCACTGTACTGTAGGATTTTGAACTGCCTAGATATTTCCAGGATATGTACATCTAGTCTTCATCATACTGGCATGCCTGCATGTATTGAGAGTCTTGGTTTTGCTTAAAGAAACATATTGGAAAATGTGATGAAATGGCAGCATGTAGGGATGTGCAGAGGGATGCCATACATTGCATTTGGGATTCGTATTCATCGGGGGAGCAGATACGTTGCATTCGGCAAGGGGGGCCCCCGATATGTAAATAAGTTAATTCTTATTCGTTTCCCGGCTAAAATTGAATTAAGTACAACCCCCCCACCATCCTGACTCGCCATCTTGTGCTCCTACCATGTGACAGGGGCTGACCAATGGCACCAATAGACCCTGTGACATAGTGAGGGCAAAGGCTATCGGCGCCATTTTGAATACTGGCAGCCGACAGCCCGAGTCCAGGAGATCACTCCCGGACCCCCGCTGGACAACCAGGGACTTTTGGCAAGTCTTGTGGGGGTCAGGAGGGTCTCCCAAGACTTGCCAAAAGTCCCTGGGGGTCCAGCAGGGGTTCAGGAGCGATCTCCTGCACTCGGGCCGTCAGCTGACAGTAATCAAAATGGCGCCGATAGCCTTTGCCCTTACTATGTCGCCGGCCATCCATTGCTCCTACCATGTGACAGGGGCTGACCAATGGCACTGGTAGCCCCTGTGACATAGTAGGTCAAAGGCTATCGGCACCATTTTGAATACCGGCAGCCAAGGGTGTGAGTACAGGAGATGGCTCCTAGACCCCCTGCTGGACCACCAGGGAGTTTTGGTACGTCTTGAGGGGAGGGTCAGAAGGGTTTGTTTAAATTGGCTCCTTTAGAAGGCCGAATAATTTGGCGAAGTTTCGTTGTATTCATGGGGAATCGCGATACGTTTTGCTTCCCCACGAATACAATGAATATGGCCCTATACATTGCAGATTACAAATACGTAGGAAACGAAAGCATGTACATACTTCAAAAGTAGGACACGATTTACATGTCCATAAAATTGGAGCTAGGTGACAACAGTACTGCACACATCACAGTGCTGTAGGAGCTAGAGATGAGCTTCATTTTTTTCTACTGGGTCGTTTTTTGAGTCGGATGCTTCGGGGTAAAGTTCGTTCTTCCTCAGTTAGTTTTTTTGAAAAACAAACAAAAACTAAATGGAGAAAAACGAAACGGGCCCAAAAAATGACGCGGAAAAACGAAGCTCAAAAAACCTGACCCCAAGCATTAAAATCTACCACAATACATTAAATACAACCCCTCCCCCAACCATCCTGATCCCTCCCCAAGACTTACTAACATCCCTGGTGGTCCAGCGGGATCCCGTGAACGATTTCTCCCTCCGTGCCATCGGGCTGTCCTGCCGTCAGGCTGTCCGGCCTGCCTGCCCCAAAAGTAAAAAAAAAGTAAAAATTAAAAAAAAAAAAAATTAAAAATCGGCCCGTGGCCCGCGGGTCAGAAGACGGATGCTCAATTATGCCGGCGTCTGTTTTACGAACCCGTGGCTATCAGCGGGTTTGAGAACCGACGCCGGCAAAATTGAGCGTCGGCTGACAAACCAACTGACAGCCGCCACTCCTTTTACCATGGGCCCTAATTTGCATAGGCCACCCTCCTGAATTGTGCGCTCTCCCGCACATTTTTTCTGAATTGGCCTGTTTATCAGCAATAAAAGGAAAATGCCTGACATAATAATGTATTACCTACCTACTAGGGATGTGAATCGTTTTTGAACGATTAAAATTATCGTCAGATAATTTTAAAATCGTCCTAAATCATTAGAGTGCACGATACAATACAAATGCCCCCGATTTATCGTCAGGGGCATTTGTATTGTATCGTTAAATAGGGCACGGGAATTATTTGGGGGAGGGCGGGAAAACCGGCACACCAAAACAACCCCTAAACCCACCCCGACCCTTTAAAACCAATTCCTTACCCTCCCCCACCCTCCTGAACCCCCCCAAAATGTTAAATTACCTGGTGGTCCAGTGGGGGGGGGGGGGGGTCCCGGCGCAATCTCCTGCTCTCGGGCCATCGGCGCCATTTTGGCTGCCACTAATTAAAATGGTGCCGATGGCCCAATAAAAAAAACAACCCACCCGACCCTTTAAATCGACCCCCCTTAGCCTCCCCCACTCTCCCAACCCTTTTTTTTTTAGGGAGGCCCGCGCCACTAAAAAAAACACCCACCCGACCCTTTAAATCGACCCCACCCTCCCGACCTCCCCCCCCAAAACCTTTTAAAATTACCTGGTGGTCCAGGGGGGCCTCGGGGAGAGATTTCCCGTTCCCAGGCATCAGCTGTTCTAAAAAAAAATGGCGCCAATGCCCCTTTGCCCTTACCATGTGACAGGGTATCCGTGCCAATGGCTGGCCCCTGTCACATGGTAAGAGCACTGGATGAGATGGCGCCGGCCATCCAGTGCTCCTGGATTTAAAGGATGTTAATTAAACACATTCCTACTTCCATAGCAACCTAAAACTTAACTAGGAACTGATCAAAATTGAGATGAAGGCAGCAGCCCAGCAGCAAGAAGGGGGCTTCCCAGTCTTTTGTATCGAGTGTCATATATATATGATTTTTTACCCACTGGTGACAAGTTGTACATGTGCATGCGATGCAAAGAGCTCCTGGCTCTCAGAGAACAAGTCCGATCTCTGGAGGCTAGAGTGGCAGACCTGGAGGAGCTGAGGCAGACAGAGAGGTATATAGATGAGACCTTCAGGGACATAGTAGCCAAGTCCCAACTTCAGACTGGCAGCCCTGGTGCTGCCTTGGAGGAAGAAGGTCTCATGATTGGAGAGCATCAACCTGGTGTAGCAGGAAAGGATCCGGTAGCAAGGACCTGCTCTCCAGGTGATGCACTGTCCTTTCATACTGAGGATATCTTCCCAAGGCCTACTGCCCAGGAGGGAAGGGTTAGGTCAGCCGTCATAGTTGGTGATTCGATTATTAAGAATGTAGACAGCTGGGTGGCTGGTGGGTGTGAGGATCGCCTGGTAACATGCCTACCTGGTGCGAAGGTGGCGGACCTCACACATCACCTAGATAGGACTTTAGACAGTGCTGGGGAGGAGCCGGCTGTCGTGGTACATGTGGGCACCAACGACATAAGAAAATGTGGGAGGGAGGTTCAGGAAGCCAAATTTAGGCTCTTAGGTAGAAAACTTAAATCCAGAACCTCCAGGGTAGCATTCTCTGAAATGCTCCCTGTTCCACGCGCAGGTCACCAGAGGCAGGCAGAGCTCCGGAGACTCAATGTGTGGATGAGACGATGGTGCAAGGAAGAGGGATTCAGTTTTGTTAGGAACTGGGGGACCTTTTGGGGAAGGGGGAGTCTCTTCCGAAGGGATGGGCTCCACCTTAATCAGGGTGGAACCAGACTGCTGCCGCTAACCTTTAAAAAGAAGATGGAGCAGCTTTTAAACTAGAACAAAGGGGAAAGCCGACAGTCACTCAGCAGTGCATGGTTCGGAGAGAGGTATCTTCAAAGGATACTAATGATGCATTAGAATTAGGGCATCCCAACAATGAGGTTCCAATAATAAGAAAAGTAGTCCAAGCGCCTGTAACTAAAAACTCACCTGAGCTAAAAAATTCTAACTTATCCCTATCAATTAAAAAGCAGAATGAAAATACAAACAAAAAAAACAAACTTTGAAATGTTTGTATGCTAATGCCAGAAGTCTAAGAAGTAAGATGGGAAAATTAGACTATATAGCAGTGAATGATGACATAGACTTAATTGGCATCTCAGAGACATGGTGGAAGGAGGACAACCAATGGGACAGTGCTATACTGGGGTACAAATTATATCGCAATGACAGAGAGGAGCACCTGAGAGGTGGTTTGGTGCTTTATTTCCGGGATGGCATAGAGTCCAACAGGAAAAACATCCTGCATGAGACTAAATGCAAAATTGAATCTTTATGGGTAGAAATCCCTTGTGTGTCGGGGAAGACTATAGTGATAGGAGTGTACTATGGTCAAGGAGTATACTACTGGTCAAGATGGTGAGACTGACAGTGAAATGCTAAGAGAAATTAGGGAAGCTAACCAAATTGGTAGTGCGGTAATAATGGGAGACTTCAATTACCTCAATATTGACTGGGTACATGTATCATCGGCACACACTAAAGATATAAAGTTCCTGGATGGAATAAATGATACCTTTATGGAGCAATTGGTTCAGGAACTGATGAGAGAGGGAGCAATTTTACATCCAATTCTCAGTGGAGAACAGGATCTAGTGAGAGAGGTAATGGTGGTGGGGCCACTTGGCAATAGTGATCATAATATGATCAAATTTGATTTAATGACTGGAAGGGGGACAGTAAGCAAATGCATGGCTCTCGTGCTAAACTTTCAAAAGGGAAACTTTGATAAAATGAGAAAAATAGAAAAAAACTGAAAGGAGCAGCTACAAAAGTAAAAAGTGTGCAAGAGGTGTGGTCATTGTTAAAAAATACCATTCTAGAAGCACAGTCCAGATGTATTCCACGCATTAAGAAAGGTGGAAAGAAGGCAAAACGATTACCTGTGGCAGTCTGGGAAGCTGCGGTTCGAGAGTGGACCCTTGAGCCGAACCACCCTGGGTAGAGTAGCTCGGGAGGCGGAGCCACAGGCTCAGATCTTCACCCGGGAACCAGGAACCCCCCAGGAGGAGCCCGTAGGGTCCTGGAGCCTTGGGACTTAGGAGACACACGTAGGACCTTCACCCGGGAACTGGGAACCCCCCAGGAGGAGCCCGTAGGGTCCCAGAACCTTGGGACTTGGGAGTTCTGAGAAGCTCTTCACCCGGGAACTGGAACCCCCCAGGAGGGGCCCATAGGGTCCCAGTCCCTTGGGACTTATGCACAGTGTCAGTCTCTCTAGGAAGGCCCGGGCAAGGAGTAAGCACAGAGTCCAGCAGCAAGAGCCAATAGGCCAGGGAGCACAGAGGAAGCGGAAGCAGGATCAGAGTCAGTAATGTCTTGAAGGGAACTTGCAGGGTGCAATACGGGAGCCAGCAGCGAGTAGGCCAGAGCCTGGCAGGAAGTAGAAGGTATCAGGACCCAAGACAGTCTGGCAGTAGTTCCAGCCCAGGCCTGCGGGGAGCGCTGTCCGGAGTACCGGAGCGCAGCAGCTGCGGCAGAGAAGCCGTGGACTGAGGCAGGCGGCAGGCAGCGGTCGAGTCAGGAACGAGCAGAGGTCGGTGGCTGGCGGCAGGCAGAAGCAGAGTCAGGAACGAGCAGAGGTCGGTGGCTGGCGGCAGGCAGAAGCAGAGTCAGGAACGAGCAGAGGTCGGTGGCAGGCGGCAGGCAGAAGCAGAGTCAGGAACGAGCAGAGGTCGGTGGCTGGCGGCAGGCAGAAGCAGAGTCAGGAACGAGCAGAGGTCGGTAGCTGAAGCAGAACAACAGAAGTGCAACTAAGAACTACACACTGTAGCGACCCTCGTTGCAAGGCAATGAGAGGACTGAGGAACGCCGGTTATATCGGGCTTGGGGCGTGGCGTGGCCAGCTCAGGCGGGGTCAGGCTTCCGGTGAGCGTACGTCCATAACGCGCGTCCCCGCGTGCGCGCGGGGCGGCAGCGATACGGCCCAGCAATGGCGGACGCCCTGAATACTTAGCAGAGCCGCGGAGGCGGCGTTCCCGGCCTCGGAGGTGAGCCCTGATCACATCTAGCAAGGGGGAAGCGGTGGAGACCGCAACATTACCGGCATGATTAAAAGGGGAGGTGAAAGAAGCTATTTTAGCCAAAAGATCTTCATTCAAAAATTGGAAGAAGGATCCAACAGAAGAAAATAGGATAATGCATAAACGCTGGCAAGTTAAATGTAAGACATTGATAAGACAGGCTAAGAGAGAATTTGAAAAGAAGTTGGCCGTAGAGGCAAAAACTCACAGTAAATGCGTTTTTAAATATATCCAAATCAGAAAGCCTGTGAGGGAGGCAGTTGGACCATTAGATGATCGAGAGGTTAAAGGGGCACTTAGAGAAGATAAGGCCATCGCGGAAAGATTAAATGATTTCTTTTCTTCGGTGTTTACTGAAGAGGACGTTGGGGAGGTACCCGTACTGGAGAAGGTTTTCATGGGTAATGATTCAGAGGGACTGAACCAAATCACGATGAACCTAGAAGATATGGTAGGCCTGATTGACAAACTGAAGAGTAGTAAATCACCTGGACCGGATGGTATACACCCCAGAGTTCTAAAGGAACTAAAAAAATGAAATTTCAGACCTATTAGTAAAAAATGTGTAACCTGTCATTAAAATCATCCACTGTACCTGAAGACTGGAGGATAGCTAATGTAACCCCCATATTTAAAAAGGGCTCCAGGGGCGATCCGGGAAACTACAGATTGGTTAGCCTGACTTCAGTGCCAGGAAAAATAGTGGAAAGTATTCTAAACATCAAAATCACAGAACATATAGAAAGACATGGCTTAATGGAACAAAGTCAGCATGGCTTTACCCAAGGCAAGTCTTGCCTCACAAATCTGGTTTACTTTTTTGAAGGAGTTAATAAACATGTGGATAAAGGTGAACCTGTAGATGTAGTGTACTTGGATTTTCAGAAGGCATTTGACAAAGTTCCTCATGAGAGGCTTCTAGGAAAATAAAAAGTCATGGGATAGGTGGCGATGTCCTTTTATGGATTACAAACTGGCTAAAAGACAGGAAACAGAAAGTAGGATTAAATGGACAATTTTTTCAGTGGAAAGGAGTGGGCAGTGGAGTGCCTCAAGGATCTGTATTGGGACCCTTACTTTTCAATATATTTATAAATTATCTGGAAAGAAATACGACAAGTGAGGTAATCAAATTTGCAGATGATACAAAATGTTTCAGAGAGTTAAATCACAAGCAGATTGTGATAAATTGCAGGAAGACCTTGTGAGACTGGAAAATTGGGCATCAAAATGGCAGATGAAATTTAATGTGGACAAGTGTAAGGTGATGCATATAGGTAAAAATAACCCATGCTATAGTTACACAATGTTAGGTTCCATATTAGGTGCTACTATCCAAGAAAGAGATCTAGGCATCATAGTGGATAACACATTGAAATCATCGGTTCAATGTGCTGCGGCAGTCAAAAAAGCAAACAGAATGTTGGGAATTATTAGAAAGGGAATGGTGAATAAAACGGAAAATGTCATAATGCCTCTGTATCGCTCCATGGTGAGACTGCACCTTGAATACTGTGTACAATTCTGGTCGCCGCATCTCAAGGAAGATATAATTGTGATGCAGAAGGTACAGAGAAGGGCGACCAAAATGATAAAGGGAATGGAACAGCTCCCCTATGAGGAAAGACTAAAGAGGTTAGGACTTTTCAGCTTGGAGAAGAGACGGCTGAGGGGGATATGATAGAGGTGTTTAAAATCATGAGAGGTCTAGAACGGGTAGATGTGAATTGGTTATTTACTCTTTCGGATAATAGAAGGACTAGGGGGCACTCCATGAAGTTAGCATGGGGCACATTTAAAACTAATCAGAGAAAGTTCTTTTTCACTCAACGAACAATTAAACTCTGGAATTTGTTGCCAGAGGATGTGCTTAGTGCAGTTAGTATAGCTGTGTTTAACAAAGGATTGGATAAGTTCTTGGAGGAGAAGTCCATTACCTGCTATTAATTAAGTTGACTTAGATAATAACCACCACTATTACTAGCAACGGTAACATGGAATAGACTTAGTTTTTGGGTACTTGCCAGGTTCTTATGGCCTGGATTGGCCACTGTTGGAAACAGGATGCTGGGCTTGATGGACCCTTGGTTTGACACAGTATGGCATGTTCTTATGTTCTTAATACATACACACACACAGCCTCCTATTCACACACACATACACACACACAAGATGTCTTGTTCAGGCACTACCAAACACCTTCTTCAGCCACTGTGGACCCCATCCTGAAGTGGCCCTCTCCTTCTTTAGCCACTATGGATGGAATCCTGTGGCAGCCTCTGCTTCTCTGGCCACAATAGGATGGGAGCTACAGTAGCCATCCTACAGACCTCTTCTTCTGAAGTCGGGCAGCCCTGATTGCATGAGCCTGAGCCCTATCTGGGTGGGCCATAGCCCATCCAGGCTCACCCATGGCTGCACCACTGTTGTGGATTGTAAACTGGTTAAAAGACTGGAAATAGAAAGTAAGACTTTTGTCAGTTCTCTCAGTGAAGGTCTGTATATAGTGCAGTGCCCCAAGGATTTGTATTGGAACTAGTGCTTTTTAATCTTCTATAGCAATCGTTATTTAGCACTCTCTAGAGTTGGGCAATGAGAGATATCTAATATACTGTAAGTGTAGTTTATGGAGTGTTCCCTACATTTCTATATGCTTAATGTTAATTACTTAATGAAATAAAACCATATTTATTGTTTTTACTTTTGTTCAATTAAAAAATTAATATCTTTTATGGACCAGAAAACCTGAGCAATGTTAGACAGTTTTCACTAGTTTCCTTGTATGAGGAGACTCCCCAAATGTGATCCTCTGTTTGGTTTCCTGTCAAACAAGATATTCTGGGTGGGGGAGACCCGGAATCTATTATGTTTGACTTGTTTGGGAAATGTGTTAAATATATGAACTTGTAATAGTAAATGATCACTGGATGGTATTTTATGGGCGATGAGTAATGTAATGTTTTCATGTGGTGTGGCTTAAGGTGTGGAGGGCTATCCCTTAAAAACCCAGGGTGTGTGATTGGTGGAAAGTGGTTAAGTGGGAGTTATAAAAGTGAAAGGATTTTGCAGGAGCTTGGTACTCTTGTTTCCTGCCTTTCTAGGATAGAGCTGGCAGAGGAAGGGACCTCTAGGATGTGGTGGCCTGAGGTACCAGCCTGCAAGCTAATGGGCCCAGGGACCCTCCCAGTTTGAGAGTGGGGCTCTGCAGGGGCTTTTCTCCTCAAGGGAAGAGGCCCAAGGTTATGGTATGAAGAAGACTTTTCTCCTCTTGAGGAAATGATCAGAGGAGAATATAGGTGGAGAATGAAGATCCCTCCTTTTGAGGCCATGGGAAGAGGATAGAAATGGGGGTTTTTAATGGAACAGTACTTTCAATAGGTGACTACCAACTGGATGTAAATAAAGGAATATTACTCAGACTATTTGAATTCCTATGAATTCCAAAGTATTCAGTATTTATACATCTGTCTTATTATTCTCCTGTACAAAGTGCTGATTACCCTAGAAATAAGGTTTGAAGTGGTGTATCACAGGATTCATTGTCACACATGTACCAGCACTAATGAGATATTGTTGGACTCAGGGTTCATGGAAGTTATGAGAGTGATGGATCTCCCTGTCCAGTCTAGAGGTACAACTTTCCCTCCTACTGTCTCTATCAGAGTCCACATCTCCATCTTCAAGACCCATATATTTGAGCACACTAAACAAATGGGGAAAACCTCCCATCATTTTATGTATCCAATGTTAGGTTTATACTTAAAAAGGTGAATTCTCCAGAACTGTACACAGTATTCCAAATGAGATGTCACCAGGATCTTATACAAGGGTAATATTCTTTTTTTTTTTTGCTGACCATGCCTCTCCCTATATATCCAAACGTCTTTCTGGCTTTTGCTGTCACATTATACAGCTGCTTGGCCACCTTAATATGATCAGATATGATCACCAGCAGATCCTGCTCTTGTTTCATGCTTTGGGTTTTTGCAGCCCAAATGCATGACTTTGCAATTTTTAACATCAAGTCTTAGCTGCCAGACTGTAGACCATTCCTCATGCTTTGCTAGATCCCTCCTCATGTTTTCCACACCTTAGTGAGTGTCTTCCCGGTTGCAAGCAGACCTTTCCTGATAGTCCTTCTACAATATCGCTTCTAAAAATGTTGAAAAGAACAATCTAAGAACTGATTCCTGTGGCACACCACTAGTAACACCCCTCTCCTTGACGTGAACTCCATTTACCACTACTCTTTGATTACTACTCCACCAGTTTCTACCCACTCAGTCAATTTAGAACCCATATCAAGAGCTCTCAGTTTATTTGTAAATCAACTATGGGGAACTGTGTCAAAGGCCTTACTTAATATCCAAGTACTCTACATCTATTGTTCTTTTCTGATTCAACTCTCTGGTCGCCCAGTCAAAGAAATTGATCAGATTTGCCTGATAAGACCTACCTCTGAAAAACCATGCTGCCTTGGATTTCATAATCTATTGGATTCCAGCAACTATGCTATACTCTGTTTTAGCAGCAATTCCATTAATTTACTCACCCCTGAGGTCAGACTAACAGACCTGTAGCTCTTCTCGGCCTCTTCCTTACTTCCACTAAATCTAAATGTCTGCATACATATTCACAGGTTACCAGATTATGGGCTGTATGCAATAAAAATGTTTTCTATTAGCACTGTTATGAGGAAAAATCCATGGTAATAATTCAGTTTATTGTAGGAATATTATGTATTTGGAACTATTACTATCACGGAAACATCATAAGCATAGAATGCTAATATGAAAGACCCATAACCCTTTGAGTTATTCACAGATGTGTCTTTTCCATCCTTGCCATTTAGAAGACATAAGAAAAGTATATAAAAAAAGTAGCAATATAGCTATGAGTCTGTAGATTTTCAAAGATGAAATGTAATTAAATTAGTTAAGAAACAGACTTCTCAATAAAGATTTGATGAGGTTTTATCCATCCAGTTCAATGCATAGTAAGACAGCAATGGTTTCATCGAAATAGAAACTAATGCTAGTAATTGGTTTATATTATAGCTGAACAGGATAATTGAACCTTTATCTAGCTATTACATCCTTTGAGGAAAGCGTCAAAATGTAAGTGTGTGTTGAGTTAATAAGGGTCTTACATATTTAATGTAATTATGGAGTTTGCCAAAGCATTTCTTAATCAGTTGAGGAATATTTAACAGAAATTAAAATATGACCTCACTTTACATTATTAACAATTCTATAAAATCATGGACACTGCTACTGCTATTGTTAGATATCAACAAATCACAAAAGGTTATTTGGAAATTCATTTACATTACCAAAATATAAGATTACACTTTAGACATCCAGAAGGTGTATCCTGCTATGACTGCAGTACTAGTGTGAAAGGCATAAGAGGTCACCTAGCTTTCTGGCTTTGGCTTTCTATATTAGACAAAAGCTTTGGGATCTATTCAGTGAAATTGATTCAAAATGGCTTAAAATCTGTTAGGATGGAATAGATTCCATTAGCTTTGCAAGACTTCCTAAGACCCCCATAGAAATAACCAGTCTCTTCACACTTTAGGAGAAATTTTCTGTACATGGTAAAGATGGGATATGCCTCCTCGACATGCCATTTGGATATAAGGTTGTAGTCCAATTTTAAGGGAAGTTTGGATTCATGTTTGTCTATTGTTTTCTTTTTTGAATGTTGAGCCTTAGATTGATGTCAATAATATCCAGAACAACATTCCTCCTCAAAAACTGTAGCACTCTGCTGTGGCAATGCCATTCCATTCCAGTATAATTAAGCAATTACATCCAATCTCAGGGAGTATACAAAGTAATAAACAGCTTCTGTGATGATGAAATCACTGAAGTGAAGTTGAGACATCTAATCAGCCATGGAAACTGTTTATTGCAAGTATACTAGTAGAGAAAGGTCATTAGTGTTATTAAATAGCAATAAATGGAATGAAAAATAGGCATGCATGAAAAAAAACGTGAAAACTGAACATTTTTTACATTTTATTTTAAATGTTTGCATACAAATAATAAAAGAGAGAATAGATGAATATTAAGAGAGTAATTTTTGAAGTCATTTCCACTCATAAAATATGAGTTTCTAGCGTAAATGCCTTGTTATAAAATTGTGTGAGGGATCTGCACATAAAAAGTATGTGTGTACACCTATTTCATGCATACTGTTATGCATACACACACACACACACAATAGGGGTTCTGGGAGGCAGGGTTGGAATTTATAAGCCATACTTTTGATTGTACACAAATTAACCTACAGAAGTCAAACCCTACAAAGAGCAAATGTAACATTGTGTGAGTTAGTATGTGCAGATTATTCTCAAAATAAATGTATGTGCTTTGGCAATGCATAAGTTATGCAAGTGTTACCGTTCAGCAAAGCTCCAGCAGGCTCCCGCGATATGCAGCTCGACGGCATCCTTCAGCTCGGCGCGGCACCACGTGCCTCGCGGGGTGACTCCGCCCCCTTTTTGTTGTCAGCAGCCCGGCTGGAAGTTCCAGCAGTAGCGCAGGAAAAATATTGTATTTAAAAGGAAGCTTTCCAGCACAGTGTCACCTCGGCTACAGGCTTGCTTGTGCTGAAGCTTCTGTGGTTCCTGCCTGCATTCTTGTCTGCTGTTTGTCTTGACCCGAATTGCTCCTCGGATCTGCCTTGCTGCCTGCCTTTGGTTCTGTTTGCCTCGGTACTCTTGTCTGCTGCCTTCCCCGGCCCAGACTGCCTCTTGGACCTGCCTTGCTATACTGCCTGCCATCGGATCTGTTTGCTCTGGAACTCTTGCCAGCTGCCTGCCCTGACCAGACTGCCTCTCGGACAACCCTGATCATCTCACAGAATAAGGTAAGGCGGTTCTCTACCTTGGTTCCACTACCAAATCCGTAACAGCAATTTCTTATAAAATTATGCTCAGGGTAATTTTCAAATGAAAATATAGATGTAAATAGAATATACTATCGTGGTAATTTTCAAAAGCCTGTTTATCAACATTAAGTGCACATATCGAGGGTTAAAACCTATTACAATTCAATAGCATATATTGTAGCATATATTGTACTTTTTGCCTGCAGACTTTTCACTCTGTTTCAAAGAGTAAGTGTACACTTATTTTCGCTTTGAAACTTTCTGTGGGTATAATGTGCCCACAAGCTTTTGCTGTTGCTTTTTTTGTGGGAAGATATTCTATGCATAGAAAATGAAATTTACTCACTTGTTTTCTGAACATTGCTCAAAACATGCCCCCAGGAACACTTCCCTTTAAATGTGGATTAAAGTACATGCATAATGGAGCAACAAGTATATTTTTAGCCTTTTTGAAGGAGGGAAATTTTCAGACAGCCAGTTTACATATATACATTTCTATTTACATAGAAAAATTTCTTTGAAAATTGTCCCCCACATAAAAAAAGCATCATTCAAAATACAATATCTAAAATACAGCCAATAACGTTAAACCTAACAATCTAAGGCCTAGATTCATCAAAATGCAATGTTTATCATGCGAATAATGCACGCGATAAAGAAAAGGGGCTTGTGTATTCAAATTGCCAGCCGACCACATTGCATAGGTTCTTATCACTCACGGCGTTGCATCTTCGTGAGCCTCAGTGCGTCATTGCAAGCTGTGGTGCATCATCGCAGCACACAACATTTTTTTTTCAGTATACATACAGACTTCCTGCATGTGCCTCTTTGAGGGTGTGTCAGGAGTTTGGCGAAAGGAGAGTTGGTGAGTGGATTAGTGGCAGTAGGAGCTTATATAAACTGCGATTTTTTGAGTGTGTTGTCTTGTCATTTGTTCTCATTTGTTTCCCTTTACCTTGGTCTTTTGTCATCTTTGTTGGAAAAAAAGTTGTTGTCAGTTTGTCCTGTTTATTTATCTGTTTTTTTGTGTGGAGGTGGGTGGAGGTTGTGAGGAGTGGAGGTGGTGAGGATTGGTGGTGGTGGTGAGGAGGTGTGTGTGTGTGTGTGTGTGTGTGTGTGTGCACTGAGAAGGCCTGTGTGACTGAAGGAGGTGTGCTTGGAGGTTGTGGTGAGGATGGAGAGAGGAGAGGAGATTGTTAGATGAGGAGAAAAGGAGGGAGGAAGGAGGTGGGATGATAAGGGCAGGGGTGGCAGGGGAAGGAGTAGGAATAGGGACAGATGCAAGAGTAGAGAGAGGCAGCATGGAAGGGATAGGAAGGTGCTGGAGGGGGAATGGGCTAGTCAGGCGAGTTCAGGTAGGGCAGGCTAGGGATAGCCAGAGAGGACATAAGAACATAAGAAATTGCCATGCTGGGTCAGACCAAGGGTCCATCAAGCCCAGCATCCTGTATCCAACAGAGGCCAAACCAGGCCACAAGAACCTGGCAATTACCCAAACACTAAGAAGATCCCATGTTACTAATGCAATTAATAGCAGTGGCTATTCCCTAAGTAAACTTGATTAATAGTTGTTAATGGACTTCTCCTGCAAGAACTTATCCAAACCTTTTTTAAACACAGCTACACTAACTGCACTAACCACATCCTCTGGCAACAAATTCCCAGAGCTTAACTGTGCGTTGAGTGAAAATGAATTTTCTCTGATTAGTCTTAAATGTGCTACTTGCTAACTTTATGGAGTGCCCCCTAGTCCTTCTATTATCCGAAAGTGTAAATAACCGATTCACATCTACTCGTTTAAGACCTCTCATGATTTTAAAGACCTCTATCATATCCCCCCTCAGCTGTCTCTTCTCCAAGTTGAACAGCCCTAACCTCTTTAGCCTTTCCTCATAGGGGAGCTGTTCCATCCCCTTTATCATTTTGGTCACCCTTCTCTGTACCTTCCCCAGTTCAACTATATCTTGCACTGGAAAAGGTACAGAAAATGATCAAAATCGTATATCTGGGCCACGCATGAGCTACATGGATTTTAAAATGCTACAAAATATACACGTATATATCCATATGTGCATAAAAAATAAGAGGGCAGAAATGGAGTAGAGCATGGACGGGGCATGGATGTAGCATGGGTGTTCCAGGGTGAGGCCAACAGTTACACATGTAACTCCTTATTTTAAAACTGGAGACCTCGGAGAGCATTGGCTTGTAATCCGCGTAACTTTACTGCTGCTCCAGATGAGGATCAAGCTGTAGATCTCAAGTTTTAGGACTTGCAGGAGAGGCTGAAGGGTTTGGCTCAACTGGGTAGTGTACAGTTTGAAGAACCAGAGGGATCTTGAAGACTTTGATATTAATTGGGCAAACTAGTGACTGAAAAAACGGAGTTGTCCCTCGTGCGAGCATATTTTAAAATCCACTTACAAACAAATGAAAAAACTGGCAAAGTCCTAGGATAGATAAGTAAAGTATGTTTTCTCCAGTAATCTCTTAAAATTAGGCACATACTTACACATAGGAGCTGTATTTTAAAACATGCATGCACAAATGCTCTCACAATTTAAAATTGCTGCATATTTCCGCTTGCACACTGATGACGCACGTATGCTCGTGTGCTCGTTTTAAAATTAGCCTGAAAGAGAACAGATAAACATTATAAAACAGGACAATTGCAGCAGATGCAGAATGGTTCATTTTTCCTTACAAATGATCTGGGGCGGACAGCTGCAACTTCTTCCTGAAATTATGGTGACAACAACTTCCTGGGGAGACTTTCAACCATTCCAATGGTGAAGGAGATGAAAGACCATTACTGAATTTCATTCTGCCAGCTAACTGATCCATTTTCTCCCTACATCCATCCAGGTCCACAGTGTGATTGTCTTCCTCTTGGTAGGAAAGTTGAAGATTAAATGGATGGTATCTGATTGTGTCTGATGCCTTTGTGCCTGAGTAAAGAAGTAAGCAGGAAAAAGCTCTTCCATCATTCCAATGCATACAGGGAAAGATCTTGAAAGATTTTGATATTCACTTCTCTAAATAACATACCTTCATTACTCCACACCATATTTAGAAGAGCTTGTTTCTCCTCAAAATAATGTAGATAAGCAACCATGGTTCTAGGAAATTGTTGGCCTTCAACTTGCAGTCTTCCTACTCTGTGAGCTCTATCAAATTTCACAGCATAGTCCACAAACCCAGGTGCACAAGATCTAAATAATTCATACAGAAGTTTGGTGGAGTCTTCAGGGATATTATTCTCTGGAATACCAAGTGCTCTGATTATTATTTCTTCACTGGTAATTCTACAAATCATCCTGGTGCTCCTTAACCACCCTTGTAGCTTTCTCAACCACTTTCATTTTGTTGTGGGATGTTGGATGTTTCAGTGTTGTAAGGTCTCTGGGTGGAATCAGACAGGGTGAACAGTTTGATGCCCTGTTCCCAATGGGGTCCCTTGTAGAGAAAGGGGTCCAGATCCCACCCAGCATAGTCTCCCAGAGGTTGAGAGGGAAAACAGGGTTAAAGTTATTGAAGGCATTTTTGTTTTGAGTTTCACAAACGTAAATGGCAAACTAGATACAAATTCTATTCCTTTTACCAATTTAATTCTGTAGTGCTGAAGTGCTGGGCCAGTTGCTGACAGACTTCTCAAAACACACTGGCTGCTGGCTGGGATTAGATAGAACCTTTCCAAACTTTACTTTCCAGTTATTTCTTTAGGAGGCTGCAATGGTTTTTTTGGCTCTGCTACCAGAAAATAATCAATTCCTCTCTATCTGTTCAGAGATGACTTCTCTTACTAAACGTCACCTTTGAATTAAAGTTACTCAAAAGAAAGGTTTAATTTATAATTCAAGGCTTGCAAAGGTAATTATGTTCTTTTCTCATCTAACAGTATTCATCTCTTTCAGGTTCTTTCACCATACTCTCATTCAAAACTATAAAAGCTGAAAAATATTTCCTATGCTTCAGCTATGATTGTTTTTACTTTTAACTACTCTGATTTTTTACCTTTGTCTGGGTTCTGTCATTTAAAATCTCTCACTCATTCTTTACACACTCATACAAATTAAAAACTGTTCCCTCAGTGTAAAAGTGCTTTTCTATAAAGTTTTTGCTCTCAGGGCAGAGTCTGAGCAAAGTCAGCTGTCTCTCCACATCAATCTATAATTATAACCAGCTTTTTTTCCCAAAAGGTATCCTTGTTTCGCTGATGTCGTGAAAATTAGAGATGATCATTTTCAAACTGGCGTGCAGGCACACATGTGTACACATGCATCGTCCCATGCCCAGGGATTCAGCTATTTAATAACTTGCGCTCATATATGCATGCATGTTATAAAATAGGCTGGCTGAACACACACATGTGTGCAAGATTTAAGTGGGCATCCAAATGCCACTTAGACCTCGAAAATTGGGGGATTTTAAAAGGGGTACATGCCGATGCTATTTCTAGTTTTACAAGTTTGTCCCCAGTTTGCCCAGTTAAGAGACAGGTCCTCCAAACCCTCTTAGTTTAACAGCCTTCACTCCCCTCAGTTAGCCCCAACCCTTAAGCTCCCACAGATCTGATTATGTTTATTTTTTAACTTAACATCATCCAATGCAGAAGAAAAAATACGTGGCAGGGGGCTTCAGTGTGCATCGGATCGTGTAAGTATTTACGCACTCATCTCAAGTTCACACCCCAAAATGCCCATGGCCCCACCCAGACTACACTCATACCCCGCCCCTTTTTGAAAACGTTCGAGATGTGTGCACTCTGGGAGATACATATGTAACTTGGCAGATTTTAAAATCTGCTTAATGCACATGAATTTGACATATTCACGCATCCCCTAATTAATGTGTGTGTCAGGCTTTTCAAATTCACCTTATAGTGTACATAATGTATCTTAATGTTCCACTTACAACTCTCCAGGTGGTCATTGTCTAAGAAAATTTTTGATGACATTAAAATTACTTAAAATGCTAATAAAACCCCAGGGGAGCTGGTTAAAGTAGACACCAGGTGTCCTCTTGAAAACCAAATCACCATGTTGTTTAGTTCATCTTTTCATGAGGCAAGCAAAGTTTCCATAACAATGGTTTCTAAACAAACTTGAGCCCTGTTGTACTGCTAGGAAAAACACGGACTGGATTATCAAAGTTGGAATGGCGCCAACCCATGCACTGCACAAATTCCCCAACAAACAAAAACATCTCTCATGCATTCCAGAAGTGGCAGGGGCTTGACTTAGGTACTCTGCCACTTGTTTGCCCCCTTTTGACACTATTCATGGCCATAAACCCTATGATGTCACTGGTGCTGACTTTGTTTCCCAATGTCTGCACAAGTAGCGGAACATGTGCATGGTACCTGATCACTTTTCACCTGCACCATCGCTTTATTTTTTGTTGATTTTATTATTTTTTAAATATTTTTATTTCTTCCAACTTGAGACCACGACCCGGAAATGACATCATTATGATGTCACTTTTAGGGCTAGTCTGCATTTTAGACCAACACCGGAGGCTTTCTCATCGCCCTCAGACACTTCCTGCAGACTCTACTCCTGAACCTGTGATTGCAGTAACTTTTCCTGTGTTGCCACTGCTGCTGAGGAAGTGCAGCAATGACAGCCTTGACAATTCTTGCCACTCACTCCACCTCTCCCCGTGTACTGAAGAGGTAAGTCCCAGGCTACTGCAGGAGTCACAATACTGCCCTCCAGTGCAGTCTTACCCTGATACCGGTAGCTCCAGTGTTGCAGGAGACACCCAACACAGTCCCGCAGCAGACATAATGCTGCCTTTTCTAGTGGTAGGCTCCCACTCTGCAGCACGACGGGAGGAGAATAGCTCAATGTTGCTCCTCTTTCCTATATTATCAACCCTAATCCTGGCCTCCAAAGCCACAGCTTCATATCTCTGCATGCCCACATCTGCTCCAACATCATCACAGAACCTATGCCAAAGAGGTACCTTCTGGGGCAAGAGATATCTCTTTCAGGTAAATTTTATTAAACAAAAATCAATTTTAACCCCTCTTGTTACACCACACATATAAAAATAGAGAACACCAGCCTTTATGACAATGGCCTAGATTTACTAAGCTATGATATGGTTATAACGTGCAATAAACATTGTTTATTCTGCAATATAGCCAAATAGCAGTGATATTAACGATACTGTGTGATATTTTGGCTTAAAACCCAGCCTTATTATAATGAACTGCTTTGCATGGATGACCATGGACTTTCTTGAGTCTTGGGGGATCAGGAGGGTAGGGGGCATTGTATTTAATTAAATTTGAAAGGTTGGGGTGTTTTGTTTTTTTTTCTTTATTAAATGAAATTGGCAACAAAAAAAAATCTCCAATCTGGGGGTGGACAAAAATGGGCCACCCCTGAACCAAAATCAAAATTTATGCACACCTCTATTATTTTTTGTTTCTTGTCTACATTTAGCATCACCTGAAATGCAGAAAATTGTCAAATTTTATTGAAAGTTATGTCATGCTTAAACTATACCAAAGTCAGAAAGGACTCTGCAGCAAAATTCATAAATATTCAAAATATCATGCATAACAGTAAATCTCTGTGTTCCAGAGTCAAATACAAGAAAGGAAAAGACCTTGGAGAAAACTGGGTGAAGAAAATTCACTAACACCTTAATCGCTTTTTTAATCATTAGTCTAAAAAAGTCTCCCCTCACAATTCAATGCAGAAAGCTTGTTTAAAAATGCTTATCCTGAAATTTCAAAAGATCCAAATATCAAAGATATTGCACTTAATAATTTGCAACTGTCCGATATGGCCAACATTTTGTCTCATTGCGGGATCACAGAAATATGATTCATGATTTTCTGACATCGATCAATAATTCACCAGTACAGCAATATATAGAACAGACGCATAAGGTAGATAATGACCTGTCATAATAGGCTTCATCTCATGCATGAGTTTGTAAGATGGTTAGCCTTATATTTAATCATCGGTCATATATTAATTTTTTGATATTTTTCTTTGCTTAGTGAGATTCGTGTCACATAACTTAATATAGTCGCTGAAGCCATCAGTATGCCCGACATGGTTCCATGTTTCGAACGCTCCTCGTTCTTTGTCAAGGGCTATTATTCAGCGTTGTATTTGTAGTCCTTTAGGAATCCAAGATTCAAAGTTTCAATGATGGTGAATCTGTTTCATTTCCATCATTGAAACTTTGAATCTTGGATTCCTAAAAGACTACAAATACAACGCTGAATAATAGCCCTTGACAAAGAACGAGGAGCGTTCGAAACATGGAACCATGTCGGGCGTACTGATGGCAAAATACCAAAAAGTAATATATGACCGATGATTAAATATAAGGCTAACCATCTTACAAACTCACGCATGAGATGAAGCCTATTATGACAGGTCATTATCTACCTTAAGCGTCTGTTCACCTTAATACTAACACAAATTTCCATTGACATTGGAGTTCATGTGAATTAAGTTGATTATCATGATTTTCTGAAACATAAAGCAGCAATTTTCGGTAGTAAATATGCCTACAGTCGCTTACAGTCGCTGTATAGTCAAGGCACAAAAAAAGACAGTGTAACAGCTATTTAAATAAATAAAGGTGCCATAAATTGCAGCCAATCAGAGAACAGTCAGTTGGTAGACATTCCAAGAAACCCACCAGTGATTTCAAACTATCAGAGCCTGTTCTTGATAGTGTAAAAATAGGACCAATCAAAAAGCAGATTCTTCATCCCATTCACAGAAAGAGTCCCATCTTTTTATCATGGTATTCAGATCTTCTGGTTTCAAAGATTACAAATAGAAAATCTCTCTCTATTCAAGACCAATAAGATGACCATCTTCATCACCCCCACTAGGGTTTGATTTAATATGATTAATAATAAAACAATGAAAAGATTCAAAAGAAAGTATCCCATTGTTTTCACCAGGCACAAATAGAATTTCAATCTTCTGTGCTTCAAACAGCTCTGGTGCTCTGCAAGCTAAAGTGTGTTTTTAATGTCTTTTTAGATTTTCCTACATAAACTAATGAACAGGGACAAATAATAATATGGACCACATACAGAACAGTGCAAGTAGTAAAATGACGCAGAATCTATTGCTTATCAGTAAGAGGAGGAATTAAATCTTTTAACTGAAGAGTAACTGTAAAGCCTCAAATGACCAGATTTAGAGTGTGACAGCAATGGTTTCCCTGAAATAGTTGAAGCAAAAAATGATTTTCCGGTTTTCAACAAAATTGACAGAGAAAGGTTTTCCTTTAAGTTCCGGTCTTGAGTATGTGCCACCCAGATCCCTTTGTTCTATATGCATGTATGTAACACAATGAGTGACCAGTGCTTAAGTATGACTTTTGTTTCTTGAAAATACAGTCTACAAGTGTTATTTTCCAGCCCCCCAAAAACACCTTCTCTAAATGCAGCTAAAAGTACATGCGTTGTGAAAGAACACACATACTTTTTAACCTTGAGGAAGGGCAATTCTCAGAGAGCCAATTTACGCACATAAATCACTATTTACACATCTGAATGATTTTGAAAATTGTCCTCTGCATTTACCATCAATTTGAGAAACAGTGCAAGCATTTAAAGTAAAAAAAATGCATAGAGAACACTCTTAAATGGTTGGAATTTGATAAAATCAGCTGCCCCACATCTCGACACAATCTTTTAAATTTGTACTACAGATGTGTGGTGTTCCGTGGCCGTGGCACCCCACGACTGCGGCCCCCTACCTTGGCCGCGGCATTTCTTTGCCGCAGGAGCCCCGGGGGAGGGCTCCGATTCGGGCCGTCACTCCCGCGTGGCCTCCGGTGCTGCTCGCTGCAGGGGGAGCTGTCCTGCTCCCCCCTCGCGGCGTCTAGCGGCGTCTCTCCTCCGTGGGGCGAAATCCAAGATGGCCGCCACCATCCTTAGGCGCGAGGCCGTGCCTCCTCTACAAATTTAAAGGGATCTAATCCCTTTAAATGGCTTCACCTGTTCTCTATCAGCTAGAGCAGGGGAAGTATAAAAGGCAGCTTCCTCTGCTCATCCAGTGACTTGGCAACATTCCACATAGTCTAGTCTGCTTGCTTCGGTGAGTTCCTTGAGCTTTGGATCTTGTTCCTGTTTCGTCTTGACGTTCCTGGTTCCTGACTTCGGATTGGCCTACGGTGATTCTCTGGTGTACGACTTCGGATTGGCAAGCGGTGATTCTCTAGTACTTGACTTCGGACTGGCAAGTGGTGATCCTTTGGTGTGTGACCTCGGACTGGTGAGCGACGACCCTCTGGCACTCGACCTAGGACTCCTTCCGGACTACCATCTCTAAGGGCCCACCTAAGTCTCAGCGGCCCGGGTCCCTACGGGCTCCTCCCGGGGGTACCGCAGGCTTCCAGGGTGAAGCTCCAGTCAGCCCTTGCACCGTCACCCTGACCTCTCAAAGGTCCGCCTAAGTCCCAGCGGTCTGGGTCCCTACAGGCTCCTCCTGGGGGGACCACAGACTTCCAGGGGTGAAGACGCAGCTCCTCTTCCCATCTCTTCATCCGCCTCCGCAGTCGCATCAGTCTCTAGTGCCCAGGGTCAGCCGGTCCCGTTGCCTGCTCTGCCTCGCCACCCGACGAGAGAACCTATGGATCGTCCGAAAGGTATACCATCCTCCCGTCTGCCAAGGGTTCACAAGCCTGAGCATAACAAGATGTCCCCTCTGCCTCCATACGTAGCCTTTACTGTTTGAAAAGATCTCTCAAGCATCACCTCCTGCTCAAGGAAAATGAGGAAAACTCAAAGTAAGCTGTCCATGTACTACTATATCCACTGACTTGCTTCACCACCAGAATCAGTTCAGCACCAAACCCTGTACAAGTCTACAGTTTACTCAGGTAATAGATAAGTGCTTGCAAAAGATGAAAAGTAAATTAGTTTGAAGAAAATGTATCCCCTTATGATGGATGCTGTATGTTTACTCTTTGTATGTCTTCTGAAAGGTACCTATCAGAAAGCTGTGTAGGGATTATGGGTCCTCAGTTTGGATTTTGCGGGGGTTAAAGAAATAGGAAACAGTGTCTGATATACGTATATTATTTATTTATATTATTTATTTATTTATTAACTTTTGATATACCGACATTCATAGGACATATCATGCCGGTTTACAATCAACTCTTGTAGCGAGGAAAGAGAAATTACAAAATAACAGGGACAGGGGAAAGGGGAGCAGGAATAGAAAGAGGAGAGAAGGGGGTGGGTGAGAGCAAGCGCGTAAATAGCGTGAAAAAATAAAGGTTGCAGAGCGTAAAGGAGAGAAGGAAAGTAGATAGGAACTATATTCAAAAACATTAAGGCAACAACATTTCAATGATTATATAGACAACGTTTCCTTGAGATACATCATTATTAGAGGGTAGCAGGGCTGGAAGCAATGAAGGGGTTTAGGTTCGATTGGCATCAGGGTAGGCCTGTAAGAAAAGCCAGGTTTTGATGCCTTTTTTGAAGTGGGGTAGGGAAGGTTCAAGGCGGAGAGACATGGGGAGTGAGTTCCATAGTGTGGGGCCAGCTATGGTAAATGCTCTTTCTCTGGTAAGGGAGAGGTGTGCAGTTTTGAGGGGTGGAATGTGTAGGGTTCCTGCGAGGGTGGTTCTGGAAGGACGATTAGAGGCATGGAAGTGTGGCATTTCCTTGAGCCATGCAGGATTGTTTTTGTAGAGCACATTGTGAAGAACGGTGAGGGTTTTGTATTTTATCCGGAAAGGGATGGGGAGCCAGTGCAGATCTTTTAATGCTGGGGAGAAGTGTTCTCTTTTGCGTGTGTCAGTGATGATTCTAGCCATGGAGTTCTGCAGGATTTGTAGAGGTTTAATTGTAGAGTAAGGGAGGCCTAGGAGAAGGGAGTTGCAGTAATCTAATTTAGATAGGATGGTAGACTGCAAAACTAGACAGAAGTCCTGAGCGTGGAGGAGGGGTTTAAGTTTTTTGAGGATGTGGATTTTATAGAAACCCCCTTTTAGTAGAGATTTGATATGGGGTTGAAAATTGAGGCGTTGATCTAAGGCAACGCCTAGGTCTCTTACAGAAGGCAGGGGGGGTGGGTGGGGGTGAGTGTGTTGGATATGATCTGCAAAATGATTTCAGGATTGTTGGATATAAGGAGGATTTCCATTTTGGTTGTGTTAAGTGCAAGTTGGAGGTTGGCTAAAAGGACGTTGATGGAACCAATTCCGATTCACATCACCCACGATCAGATTTTTCCCCCCCTCTAGCCAAACCCGATCGTTAAGACGATCGGGCACACGATTCACATCTCTATTAGATGCTGGCAAAAGTAGCTGACATCATCCTACTCTATGTGGCAGGTTATTGTCGGATCCTGCTGTCCACTTCTCTGCTTGTTCTGCCTCCAAGGTACACAATGTCTAACAGCATGTCTCTGCACTGGGACCAGGGCCAGATCAGCAAGGACTGTTCCGACCATTGTTGAGGAGACTGTGCAAACATGCTTTGGGCGCTGCCACATAGCTATGCGCTTGTCTGGCATGAGGAATTCAGGCTTGCTGTGCACATGAGTAGCCCACATAGAGCTGGCATATCTGATAGACTGATGTGACAAGGAGTCTATGGTGTACAAAGCTTGCTGATTAGTATTGAGAACCACTGTACATACAGCATCTGTGTGCCTTCCCTAACCCAGATAGGAGTCACAATAGCCCAATTGTGCTTTACGTAGAGTACGTGATTAGGGTGTGGCCTCTCCAACCAGGGCACATGCTCCCACACAGAGAGGGGCTGGGTAATGGGATACCTTATGTATGCCTGGCTACATTGTGAGTGTAGCGTCCACTGGGCCACACACATGTGCAGGTTGAGCAACTGTGTTGTGTGCTGCAACACTGTCATGTGGTCCAGGAGGGTCATGAATTGGTGCATAGATGTAAAAGAACCAGCACAATACATGCTAGCATCTCTGACATGCCAACTTGTCCAGCCCTATGGTCAAAGGTTCTCGGCAGACAGTTGTGCCTAAGGGGCACAATGAAGAGCAGATGAGTGTTCAGTGCAAGGTTAGAGTGTTGGAAGATGAGCACTAATACCTGTGACAGTAGCATCGTGGCTGCTTGTTTTAGGATACACACAGGGCAGCCTCCAGTATGCTACTTCAGTAAAGCATTACCTGCGAATGTGGGAAGAAGGGAGAAGCCTCTGTGTTGCTCTACAGACCAAAACAGTGCCAGACTATGTGTTAAAAAGTCCAGAGGGTGGAAGTCCGCACAAAGCACATCACCCAGCTGTGGAAATTATTGTGCGTCACAGTGAAACTGCTCCTTTTTCAGGACGGGACTATGGCAATGCGTCCCAGGCCTGACGCTGCCAAGAGCTGTCCGAAAAAGGCTTTTTGATTAATTGTGCCGTCCACAGTGTGCAGTACTTGGGGACTAGAGACACAGAGAGAGAGAGGTAGGGAGAAGGGAGCACAAACCAGCGGGTTGTATCTACCCTTGACCTGCACATGAGGTGGGCTTAGGGCGGCGGGCGCCTTCTAATACTGACAGCTGATCCTGTCTCCTTTTCCCAGGGGAAGGAATAGTGCGCCCATACAGACCAACGCAGCCAAAGAATATGTTAAGGCTCTGAGGTGAATAATGGGTCACAGGGCAGATCTTCTCTTTAATAGTAGCTAATTGGTAAGGTCTAACCCATGGCACTGTGGTGAGTGGGCCACCATATCAATGGGGCATGCCGAAAGCACATCTGGAAAATCACACAGGAGGGTTAGCTGCGACAAGGGATGGCTCACCGAGTGGTGCCACATCTCCAGCAGTTCTGCTGGAAGCCGTGTCATACAGTTGACACCACACCATGTTCAGCGTTTGCGTCAGGTGAATGTTGTGCAAGCCAACTGGGTCTGCAGGGGGCATGTCTCTATGGACCGGGATAGCTACCTTTCCACTTCTCTGCCCTCTTCAACATAGCCTACACTGTGGCAAGAGCATTCCAGAAGCACTGTAGCGACACCGTATTGAAGAAGAGCAGCTCCATAGCACTAGCAACATGCTGGTTTCTTGTCTGATTACCGACTGGGGCCTTGTGTGCATATAGTGCATGGACAATGCAAAAGACTGATAATCATGCAGTACCTGTAAGAGGGAGCCAACACTAACTGTTCCCCAGTTACAATAATAACATGCCCTTGCCACAACAGGTAGATATGTACAAGCAGGCATGTTGTCTATGTAGTGGACTATGTGGCTTACTAGAGGGGAAGAGCTTAGCTTGCTGACATGAACATGGCAACACACTGTAGGGATGTGAATCGTTTTTTGACGATTTAAAATATCGTCCGATATATTTTAAATCGTCAAAAATCGTTAGGGCCACGATACAATAACAATTCCCCCGATTTATCGTCAAAAAATCGTAAATCGGGGGAAGGGGAGGGGAAGGGGGAGGGCGCGAAAACCGGCACACTAAAACACCCTAAAACCCACCCCGACCCTTTAAATTAAATCCCCCACCCTCCCGAACCCCCCAAAATGCCTTAAATTACCTGGGGGTCCAGCAGGGGTCCGGAACGGCCTCCTGAAATCGAATCGTGTTGTCTTCAGCCGGCGCCATTTTGCGCCGCCATTTTGCAAAATGGCGGCGCAAAATGGCGCCGGCCATAGACCAACACGATTCGACTGCAGGAGGTCGTTCTGGACCCCCGCTGGACTTTTGGCAAGTCTTGTGGGGGTCAGGAGGCCCCCCCCAAGCTGGCCAAAAGTCCCTGAGGGTCCAGCGGGGGTCCGGGAGTGATCTCCTGCTGCGAATCGTTTTTTCCGTACGGAAAATGGCGCCGGCAGGAGATCGACTGCAGGAGGTCATTCCGGACCCCCGCTGGACTTTTGGCAAGTCTTGTGGGGGTCAGGAGCCCCCTCCCCAAGCTGGCCAAAAGTCCCTGGGGGTCCGGGAGCGATCTGCTGCCGCGAATCGCATCGATTCACGGCGCCATTTTCCGTACGGAAAAACGATTCGCGGCAGGAGATCGCTCCCGGACCCCCGCTGGACCCCCAGGGACTTTTGGCCAGCTTGGGGGGCCTCCTGACCCCCACAAGACTTGCCAAAAGTCCAGCGGGGGTCCGGAACGACCTCCTGCAGTCGAATCGTGTTGGTCTATGGCCGGCGCCATTTTGCGCCGCCATTTTGCAAAATGGCGGCGCAAAATGGCGCTGGCTGAAGACAACACGATTCGATTTCAGGAGGCCGTTCCGGACCCCCGCTGGACCCCCAGGTAATTTAAGGCATTTTGGGGGGGTTCGGGAGGGTGGGGGATTTAATTTAAAGGGTCGGGGGTGGGTTTTAGGGTGTTTTAGTGTGCCGCTCACGATTTTAACGATTTTCACGATACTTTAAACACCCAAACGGCAACAATACGATTCCCTCCCCCTCCCAGCCGAAATCGATCGTTAAGACGATCGAGGACACGATTCACATCTCTAACACACTGTTATATCCCTATGGTGGCAGGACATGGCATGTATGCATGAGGGCAGACCATAATGCCTGTCCTTTATGGCACAAACAGTTGTTCAGCATCTAGGGCACACAGACTAGGTGGGACTCAGCAACCCTTTCCCTCCACATGTGAAAGAGCATTGTAGCATCCCAAGTATTTCATTAGGCTGGCATGGTACCTCATCACATACTTGCGAGTTGTCAGGGAAAGCAAGCAACTACTTGGAGGCTAACTTGACACTGCTGTATTTAATATCTAGCCACACCTTACTACAAACAGTGGGTGATAGAATCACTGCACTTCACTACAAACTGCTCGGCACCCCTTGCCTTCTCCTCAGCAATATTCAGAAACTGCATACATTTAATTGACTCTGATATCCTACTCTTCCTAATGTGATCACCATGACATGTAATCCTGTAACCTCCTTGACACTGCAGGTTCATCCTTAGCACCCAGCTAGCTGAGGCTCACAAACGTTCGGTGTGTAAAAGGCAGATGCAGAGGCTGCTATAAAGTGTCCCAGCAAGGGTAGCCTTCAGAACATCTGCATTACCCCTTCACATGCATACAATAGGCAAAGCACATAGGTTCCAGCTTCCTACAGAATTTTTCCTTTGCAGCATGCAAGGTCGTGTGTGTGTAATACTTATCCACTATCAGAGCATAAAGACGAAAAACACAAAGAAGATTGCATGAAAGCAGGTTTATTCCTGAAAAAAGTGCAGTGTGTATTATGAAACATGTGTACTGCACTTTTCACATGAATGTTTAGTTCATAGGTAGTCACATTCAGCAAGTACAAGATAACAAATAGCAATCAAAAAGGCTATTTCTTCCTTATAACATATAATGTTGGAAGTTATACCCACAGAAAGCTAAAAGTTATTAACATAAACAGGTAGTGGGTGTTATCTGCAATGCTGAAGCATGATTACCTAGGAACATAGAAACAGGAAATGGCACCCCAAAAGCTCTAGTACTGCCAACAAATCACAACTGCATAATGGTAGACAATGTGTAAACAGGCACAGGCCCCAGAGCCTGAGAGCCATGGCAGCAGAGTTCAAGTCAAGGCCCCAGACAGTCCATGTTGAAAGAGTGCACTGAAAAGGGACAGCCTGAGAGCCATGGCAGCAGAGTTCAAGTCAAGGCAGCAGGAGAACAAATAGACAGTTCAGCATGTAGGCAGCAGGAGAAGAACCACAAGGTGTTGCTACAGCACTGAAGGAGCAGCACAAGACACAGCAGCATGGAGGAAGGAGGCCCAGGACCAGATACAGCAGCATGGAGGAGGGAGGTCCAGGACCAGACACAGCAGCATGGAGGAGGGAGGCCCAGGACCAGACACAGCAGCATGGAGGAGTGAGGCCCAGGACGAGACACAGCAGCATGGAGGAAGGAGGCCTAAGATGAGACACAGCAGCATGGAGGAAGGAGGTCCAAGATGAGACACAGCAGCATGGAGGAGGGAGGCCCAGGACCAGACACAGCAGCATGGAGGAGGGAGGCCCAGGACCAGACACAGCAGCATGGAGGAAGGAGGCCCAGGACCAGACACAGCAGCATGGAGGAGGGAGGCCCAGGACGAGACACAGCAGCATGGAGGAAGGAGGCCCAGGACCAGACACAGCAGCATGGAGGAAGGAGGTCCAGGACCAGACACAGCAGCATGGAGGAAGGAGGCCCAGGACGAGACACAGCAGCATGGAGGAGGGAGGCCCAGGACCAGACACAGCAGCATGGAGGAGGGAGGCCCAGGACCAGACACAGCAGCATGGAGGAAGGAGGTCCAGGACCAGACACAGCAGCATGGAGGAAGGAGGCCCAGGACCAGACACAGCAGCATGGAGGAAGGAGGCCCAGGACCAGACACAGTAGCATGGAGGAAGGAGGCCCAGGACGAGACACAGCAGCATGGAGGAGGGAGGCCCAGGACCAGACACAGCAGCATGGAGGAAGGAGGCCCAGGACGAGACACAGCAGCATGGAGGAAGGAGGCCCAGGACCAGACACAGCAGCATGGAGGAAGGAGGCCCAGGACGAGACACAGCAGCATGGAGGAGGGAGGCCCAGGACCAGACACAGCAGCATGGAGGAGGGAGGCCCAGGAACAGACACAGCAGCATGGAGGAGGGAGGCCCAGGACGAGACACAGCAGCATGGAGGAAGGAGGCCCAGGAACAGACACAGCAGCATGGAGGAGGGAGGCCCAGGACGAGACACAGCAGCATGGAGGAGGGAGGCCCAGGACCAGACACAGCAGCATGGAGGAAGGAGGCCCAGGACCAGACACAGCAGCATGGAGGAGGGAGGCCCAGGACGAGACACAGCAGCATGGAGGAGGGAGGCCCAGGACCAGACACAGCAGCATGGAGGAAGGAGGCCCAGGACCAGACACAGCAGCATGGAGGAAGGAGGCCCAGGACCAGACACAGCAGCATGGAGGAGGGAGGCCCAGGACGAGACACAGCAGCATGGAGGAAGGAGGCCCAGGACGAGACACAGCAGCATGGAGGAGGGTGGCCCAGGACCAGACACAGCAGCATGGAGGAGGGAGGCCCAGGACCAGACACAGCAGCATGGAGCAGGGAGGCCCAGGACGAGACACAGCAGCATGGAGGAGGGAGGCCCAGGACCAGACACAGCAGCATGGAGGAAGGAGGCCCAGGACCAGACACAGCAGCATGGAGGAGGGAGGCCCAGGACCAGACACAGCAGCATGGAGGAAGGAGGTCCAAGATGAGACACAGCAGCATGGAGGAAGGAGGCCCAGGACCAGACACAGCAGCATGGAGGAAGGAGGTCCAAGATGAGACACAGCAGCATGGAGGAAGGAGGCCCAGGACCAGACACAGCAGCATGGAGGAAGGAGGCCCAGGACCAGACACAGCAGCATGGAGGAAGGAGGTCCAAGATGAGACACAGCAGCATGGAGGAAGGAGGCCCAGGACCAGACACAGCAGCATGGAGGAGGGAGGCCCAGGACCAGACACAGCAGCATGGAGGAAGGAGGCCCAGGACCAGACACAGCAGCATGGAGGAGGGAGGCCCAGGACCAGACACAGCAGCATGGAGGAAGGAGGCCCAGGACCAGACACAGCAGCATGGAGGAAGGAGGCCCAGGACCAGACACAGCAGCATGGAGGAGGGAGGCCCAGGACCAGACACAGCAGCATGGAGGAAGGAGGTCCAAGATGAGACACAGCAGCATGGAGGAAGGAGGCCCAGGACCAGACACAGCAGCATGGAGGAGGGAGGCCCAGGACCAGACACAGCAGCATGGAGGAAGGAGGCCCAGGACCAGACACAGCAGCATGGAGGAGGGAGGCCCAGGACCAGACACAGCAGCATGGAGCAGGGAGGCCCAGGACGAGACACAGCAGCATGGAGGAGGGAGGCCCAGGACCAGACACAGCAGCATGGAGGAAGGAGGCCCAGGACCAGAAACAGCAGCATGGAGGAGGGAGGCCCAGGACCAGACACAGCAGCATGGAGGAAGGAGGCCCAGGACCAGACACAGCAGCATGGAGGAAGGAGGCCCAGGACCAGACACAGCAGCATGGAGGAGGGAGGCCCAGGACCAGACACAGCAGCATGGAGGAAGGAGGCCCAGGACCAGACACAGCAGCAGTCAGCCAGTACTTGCAGCCAATGAGAAGAGATGGCACCCCACAGCACACAGCAGACACTTGCAGCGGATGGGGACAGCACACAGCAGGCACACAAATTGACGTGTTTTTCATTACATTAGCATTTGTGGATCCATTTTCTTCGATCTAGATGGCACAGGAACTCCGAGGCGGGCCCACGTTGATCCATTTTCTTCCATCTAGATGGATCAGGAACTCTGTAAGGAAGCCAGTCCTGTGCTCGTATTTAAGGTCGTGTCCTAGCCATGTCTAAAGATGATTTTTGGGCACTCATGGGCCCTTGCCACGCCATGGCTTACCTGTAGGAGGTGGCATGGTCTTGGGCGGATGCCCCCTGCGCCCTCGGGACCCTGAGGGACTGCTGCGTGGTGTTGAGGGGATTGAACCTGCTGAGGATCCAGACTGCTGCTCTGGCATCCGCTGCAAGATCTGGAGCATTATGTTTGAGAGGGTGCTGAGACCTGCCGTGATGCTGTTCCCTGATTGGGTGACTGCTGCTATCTCCAGCTCCCTCAGTTTATTTTGCCATGTGAGGGCTCGCCATGCCCCAGTTCTGCACGCAATTGATCTGCATGTGTGCCCGTCAGGGGATCTGCCACAGGGGCTGACAGAGCAGGGCCCAATAGTGGTGGTGGTGGTGGTGGTGCTGGTGGAAGCGCTGGAGGTATCGGTGGCACAGGTACATGGGAGGATGGATGGTACAGGGCTGGTGGATGGGCTGAGTGGCTGCAAGGTTGGCATCGCTGGGCTGACACTTACGCCACATGGGGTGCTGCTCGGAGGCTCCACTGAAACAGCCCAGTCAGGCTGCTCCATTAGTGACTGGAGGCCTAATGTTAGATTGAGGGGGCTTCTGTCCACTGGTGATTGCATTCCATAGAGAGAGAGAGGGGTCTCTCAGGCTGCACCTCTTCCTTTTCCTCCGACAACCACTGTGTCTGGGCATCCATTGAAAATGTCCTTGTTAACATGGGTGGCCTGGTGATCCCTGGGGGATCACGGCTCGTCCCTGGGCCTTCCCAGCTGGGTCCTGGACGCTCCTGGCTGGGACCGGAGTGTTCTGTGGAAACAGAAGGAAAACAAGAGAGAGTACATAAGTACCAATGTGTCAGTTTGCATGGGAGGTGCAGCATTTTATTTGACCTAGTAATCCTCATACATAGCAGGTAGCTTTGAACCTTATGTTGTTTCTGTGTAGCAGAAGGTTTGGGGGAGCAGAGGGCAGCGCACAAGCTTTGGAGCTCATGTTTGAGGGTAAAAAGCATGTTTAACAGATTTTAACTGTGCATTTTCTGTGTAGTTGAAGGTTTGGGGGAGCAGAGGGCAGCGCACAACTTACTAGCAGCGAGATGGGAGGTGTCTAGCCGCCGAGGCATCCCTTCAAAGACGTCCGGTCCCAGCTTCCCAGCTGCTCCTATTTATCATACTATTACCATTCACAACTGTGTCATATTTATTCATTTGATTACCTATGTACTGTTTCATAGTCTTATTTTTTCACTTGCTATTCTAATGTATCAATAGGCTGAAATGTAAATATTGTGCTGTTCAATTTCTCCCCTTCCATCCTTCCATCCCAAGTTTATTTTCCTTGTTTTTTGTAACTTTCCCTCTCCCTTTTTCTGATTCACTGTATTTAAAGTTCAAGGTTCTTATTGAAAATATTGTTTTTTACGTTACGTTATGCTTTACACTCCTTGTTATTTGTAAACCGGGTTGATGTGATGCCTATCATGAAACTCGGTATAACAAAAACAAATAAATAAATAAATAAATAAATGTCTGTGAAGAGAATTGGGCAAGGGGCCCCTCCTCCTGTCTGGTGCTGATACTGGTTCCTTTCCACAATCTTGGATTTAAAATGTGCCTTCATATCCCTGTACCCATGCGACACTTGCTCCCAGCTGCGCCTTATGCCACTGTGCCGGGCGATCGTCTGGGCTATGGTTGTCCAGAGCTGCACCTTCGCTGCTCTGGAGATCTTATCAGCACGGTTCCCGAATAGGTGTACATAGTGCTGCAGCACACCAGCGATCAGAAGATCATTCTCCTGCATGCTGAATCGGACTGCACGCTGTCTCTGCCTTGCAGCTACCTGGCTGCCTGACGGGGGGTGCCACTTCCGGAGGGGTGTTCTCCCTGCCCTCACTCTCTGTCCCATCAGATTCACCACTCTCATCCTCCACCCCCCCCCCCTGACCCTGCACTTCCAACTCCCTTCCCCTTTGCCCTGTGTGTCTACCCCCTATGCTGAAGAACTCCTTCCCCCATTCCTACCTGACTACCCCTTCCCCCTCCCCCTCCCTCCTATCACTTCCCTCCTGACTGTTTCTCACACCACCCCTGTCCCTACTCCTACTGCTCCTTCCCCTACCAATTCGCCCCTCTTCCTCCCTCACCCTCTCCCTCCTCCTCCCTCTACTCTCCACACCCCTCTTCTCACCTCTCTTACCCCTCCTCTCATGGTCCATCCTACACACCACACCACTCCTCACCTTCTCCACACCTCACCTCCTTCTCCACACCACTCCTCCACCACACCTCATCTCCTCCTCCACACCACTCCTCCACTCCTCCATGCCTCACCTCCTCCACCACACCTGACCTCCCCCTCCACACCACTCCTCCACACCTCACCTCCTCCACACCTCACCTCACACAAAAAGACAAACAAGTGACAAACTGGCTTTCACTCCAACATATATGATAAAAGACAAAGGTAAAGATAAACAGATGAGAACAGGAAACAAGTCTCCGCAATCAGTAATCACTAGAACTCTAAAACACCTCCAACACCTACCTCCTCTAACCAAACTCCTTCCATTCCCTCAAAGGAGGAGGGCCAGGAAGTTTGCTTTTATACCCTGATACATTATCGCGTTTCACGATAAAGTTTTAAGTATTTTTCGCAAAACGCAATGACGTTTTGCAAAACGCTGTGATGCGCTAAGTCCTTCATTTACACGGAAACACCCCTTTTTCTAACGCTGGCGTTAGATGTGCGTTATCCATGTGAAAATGAAGAATCGAGGTCTAAGTTTGCAGTTCAGGTGGAAGGTTATAGATATTTCCTCAGTTGTATTTTTGGCCTATCTGGGGCTTGGGCTCCAAGCTGCCTGGGATCCTTGGGAACAGGTTGAGGGCTCCACTGCTTTACTCTTCTCCAAAGGTTCAGAGTGGTTGTCCTGGGAATATTTTGGCTTTTGGACTTTTAAGTGGTAGGAGCCTTGTTGGACACCTGTGCCTTGCCTGCATTCAGGGAACAGGGAACCCTGGCTTTGGGATGCTTAGGGATAAGGAAGATGGCTGGCGACCGTTGCGAAGAGAAAACTCCGGTGTTATTCCCTTGATGGGAACCAGAAAAGGTTATTTTTGAAGATCTAGGAGGAATTGCTTTCTGCCACCTCTTCTTACTCATTCACAGAATATTGAAGCTGCAGTTCCATCTAGGATCCTTCCCAACAGGGATCCCCATCGAGTTAAAAGGAAAAGAATTACTAACTGAAGTGCTGGAACATATTCATTGTGCCATTATTCACTCAGTGTTTACAGTAAAGACTGGACACTCATCCAGTGACTCCAGCATGTTTATTTGGGCACTCAGCACACTGTGAACAGAGATTAGCCCTCTTCAAGAGATACCAACAAGGATGCAAGCCCCCCCCCCCCCTGCACTGGGACCCAAAAGGAACCCTTTCCCCCCCAAAGCCAAAGGGTGCACATCCTAGGGAAAGGGGCATTACAAAGAGCTAGTCGGAGTTCCTACCCTGAAGAACTTACAAATGAGTTTATGGCCCCACCAATTTATGCCCCCCCAATATGCACACCGGGGTGGGAGTTACAGATACTCTCATGCAGATTTTAAGATGTACCTTTGAAAACTATGCCTTCCATTACAATATTTCCTCAGAGATAGAAATTTCCCTCTGTCAACTACAAGTCAACTCTTGCGGGGAATGTGCCTAGACATTGTCTTTGATGCAAAGTACATTGTTCCTAGTTTCTATTGGCAAAACTCATATCCACTAATTTAAAAAATAACAAACTAACTACCATTTTCCCACCCGTAATTTACATCAGGCATCAAACAGTATTCTGGCAAGAAAGTGACATGTCTCTTAATGGCACATCTGGGAAGTGCAGATGGCATTTTCTAAAACAGGTTTTTCAACAATTGTCATGCCAAGGCTTTAACAGAGAAGTACTCCTGTGGCCACTGCCAGTTAATCATTCTTCAAAGGATGGGATCTATCCAACTGGCACCCTAAAGCAGCTTGTGTTGCTAGACATCATGTTGCTAGACATCAAGGGTGAAAATGGAGGTGCATTTATTCATTTATGATTGCCTCTCATGATCTTTATTGCTATAAACTACATTTATTTTAAAAGCAAAGCTGTGACACAAAACATTTCATGTGAAGTTGAGCCAAAAATTATGTTTATTTTGTTTTGACCTTGTAGTGTCCCTTGGTTCTTTTTTTTTATACTTTCAGATCCGTTGGAACCGTGGCTGAGATTTGATGCCATGAACTTTAATTTGCAACTAGCCAGGGAGGTTTCACTCTATTTTATATTCCTTACCAACTTAAATTTAGTGCGGTCATTGTAGGGATGGTCCTGAGATGTGGGCAGTGCTCCTCTGGAATATGGCAATTATGGGCCCTGAATCCATCCACTAGGTGTCACCCTTAAGCAATAAGCTTGACTTTCTCCTCCCTGCCCTCCTAGGGTCTGCATTCTTAGCATCCCCAGCATTAATTGACCCAGGGAGCAGAAGATCTGATCCAGGGATCAAACCAGGGACTTGCTGTACGGTAGTCCCATACCACCTGAGCCACACTGAAATAATGTTTTCTAGGGGGCCACGTCACTAAACTTTGTGGGAATTCAGAATTGAAGCCTTTTTTGCATAATGCTGCGATTAAGATTCTGGTATTCGTCATGGTTATTGAAGTGTTAGACTGTTGATTGATTAAAAAAAAAAAAAAAGTTAAAATTCAAAACAGTGCAGCCAGACTAATAAGTGGGAAATCTAGGGTGTCTCCTTTGTTGGCCTTGCTACACTGGCTGCCGATTGCTGAAAGGTTTGAGTTTTAAGTTATTGGCAATGACCTTCTGCTGCGTCCGTTTGAATGGTCAGTGATATCTCTCATCAATCTTATCGTGGCATTTGCCGGGACAAACATTTTGAGCATCTCGTTTGGAATTCTCATACTGTGCCCAACTACTATGATTATTGCATATTTTTGTATGATAATTGCATATTTTGTAAACCGTTATGATGGCTCTACCTAATAACGGTATATAAAACTCTACAAATAAATAAATAAATAAACAGAATTTTTAGCTCCCACAACAAAATGCTCCAGGGATTGGTACCTGGACCGGTGCTTTTTAATATATTTATAAATTATCTGAAAAGGGGTAAAATGAGTGAGGTGATCAAATTTACGGATGACACAAAATTATGCAGAGTAGTTAAATCTCAAGCAGATTGTGATGAATTGCAGGAGGATCTTGCGAGATTGGAAGATTGGGCTTCCAAATGGCAGATTAAATTTAACATGGACAAGTGCAAAGTGATGCATATAGGGAAAAATAACCCTTACCGTAGTTACATAATGTTAGGGTCTATCTTAGGAGTTACCACCCAGGAAAGAAATCTAGGCATCATAGTGGATAATACATTGAAATCGTCAGCCCAGAGTGCTGTGGCGATCAAAAAGGCAAACAGAATGTTAGGAATTTTTAGGAAGGGAATGGAAAATAAAACAGAGGATGATATAATGCCTCTGTATTGCTCCATGGTGAGACCACACCTTGAATACTGTGTGCAGTTCTGGTTACTGCATCTCAAAAAGGATATAACTGCACTGGAGAAAGTGCAAAGAAGGGTGACCAAAATGATAAGGGACATGGAACAGCTGCCCTACGAGGAAAAGCTAAATAAGTTAGGGCTGTTCAGTTTGGAGAAGAAACGACTGAGGGGGGATATGATAGAAGTCAACAAAATTATGAAAGGACTTGAACAAGTTAATGTAAATCAGTTATTAACTCTCTCAGATAATAGAAGGACCAGAGGACACTCCATGAAGTTAGCAAGTAACTCATTTAAAACAAATTGAAGAAAATTATTTTACACTTAGTGCATAGTTAAGCTCTGGAATTCATTGCCAGAGGATATGGTTACAGCAGTAAGTGTAACGGGGTTTAAAAAAGGTTTAGATAAGTTCCTAGAGGAAAAATCCATTAACTGCTATTATGGTAATTAATAGGGATGTGAATCGTGTGATCGATCGTCTTAACAATTGATTTTGGCTGAGGGGGGGAGGAAATCTGATTGTCATGTTTTTTTTGGTTAAAAAATTGTTTTATCGGGGAAGGGGGGAGGGCGGGAAAACCGGCACACAAAAACAACCATAAAACCCACCCCGACCCTTTAAAACAAATCTCCCACCCTCCCGAACCCCCCCCAAATGTTTTAAATTACCTGGGGTCCAGTGGGGGGGTCCCGGTGTGATCTTCCACTCTCGGGCCACGGCTGCGTTAATAGAAATGGCGCCGGCGCTACCTTTGCCCTTACCATGTAACAGGGCAAAGGTAGCGCTGGCGCCATTTTGGTTCCTGTCCCCCGACGTCATGAGTGCAGGAGATCGCTTCCGGACCCCCGCTGGACCCCCAGGGACTTTTGGCCAGCTTGCGGGGGGCCTCCTGACCCCCACAAGACTTGCCAAAAGTCCAGCGGGGGTCCGGGAGCGACCTCTTGCACTCGTTGCCGTATTGCAAAATGGCGCCGGCCGTATGGCCGTATTGCCGTATTGCAAAATGGCACCGGCCGTATTGCCGTATTGCAAAATGGTGCCGGCCGTATGGGAGAAGGTATAGCGCTGTAAAGATTCATGGATCCAATTTTAAAGGATTCAATGAATCAAATTTGAGATCAACACATTCTTCGTTTATTAGGTAATAGTTTTGCAGAGAGGTCTTTAGGTCCCCCGACACGGACCGTGTTTCGCCACAGGGGCTGCGTCGGGAGGGACAAAGCCCAATGGTAAAACTAGAAAGAAATAATTAAAACAATGTTCCAATAAGGAACCATAACAACAAGGACACCAACAATACAAATGAATGATTGGCAACATGAAACATACATATAAATATGGATGGTAACATGAAAATGGGTGACTAACATAAGTAAATAATAATACAAATAAAGAATAAACATAACATAACCAATAGGAAATTTTTAATTATTGAAATGTTATCAGGCACTTCTCCCAGACAAGTCACAATGAGAGGAAGGTGAGAATGGGAAAGTAACATCAAGATCTGGAGACTCCCAACTTAACTCCCCCCCAAAGTGATCGGGACAAAGGCTGAGGGCAAAAGACATGACTTAGGAATAGGTAGGATTTTTTTTCTGGCATGGGGCTCCCTCTAGGATTCCCCAAATTAATGGCCTGTTTGCACAAAAGAGTAGACAGTTGCAAGCTTCCTCGCAGGTGCTAAAGAGATGGACCCAAGCAAGCACCCTAGCAGAGAGTCAACGTAAATAGTTCAAATGAACAGTTTCATTTGGGGGAAGTTTGTGGGACAATGATTGAGATTTTGGAAATAATCATAAGCTTTATTTGATCACCCAGTTTGAGTCCAGCCTGTTTGCTCCTGAGGAGAATACTGAGGCTATGAGATACTCACACTAATGTCAGTGTTTGATGCCTTTGATGCCTTTTCCATCCAAAATCAGTCCATGCTAGCACATAACACTATTGTGAGTGGCTGCTTTGTGCTTCTGACTACTTTGCCATCATGATGCCTTTGTCTATTAATGCTACTTTAGGTGCCACTTTGGCATGCTCTTGGTGTCTTAGAATGCTCTTTCCCTTCTCATGATGTCTACCCACGAGTTTCATTGGAATTCATTAGAAAGCTCCAATTTTGGAACTCAAAACAGGATGCAATGCTTCCCCCATTGACTTTGATGGGAAATAAACAAATGGAATGAAAAAACAGATTTTTTTTTTCCAATTGAAACAAACATAATGAATTTTGGGGGCATACAAAACAAATGAACAAACCGAAATGAAAGCATTATGCACACATCCCTACCCTGTATTTTGATTTTAACACATTTATTAAAAGTAATGTTGAATGCCAGCATCTTGAAACAGAAGAAATCAGACTTCTAGAAATGCCTTCTTTCTCTGGACATTCAGGACATTCATGTTAAATGCTTCTGAAAAATATCACAATGAACATAATAAATCTTAAATTATCATACAAATAATACCAGTCATACAACAAATTTACTAGCAATCAATGTCCAGTCTAGGTAAACCCTTAGATTGACCTAGGACTTTCAGTTCTTCCATATAGGGTACTGTGTGTTAGCAAAAGTCCTATCTACCAGAAATTACTGCTTAAACAGTCAAATATGTAAATTATACCAATCCTTCCCTCCAAGCAACTGAGTTCATTCCAAAAAACTAGAGGATGGGAATGAAGAGTAGAGCCATGGGGGTGGCTTGCTGGAATGTTAACTACTACCTGGTGATTACTACCCTTGCTAAAAAAAAATCCCTTGCACGGTTAATGCAACCCCAACATTGCTCTCTGCTTCAACGGCAAAGGGAAATGTGGAAAAGAGGATTTGCATTCAGATAACAACCAAAAAGGACTGAACTTCACAATCTGGATAAACAAATAAATGTGGGGGTAGCTTGCTTATTATGGTGGTTACTACCCTAAACCAATAAGCCTGATATATCACTTTGAATGCATACGCAGCGTTGCTCTCTGCTTCTACAGCAGGGGGTAATGTGGAAAACAGGATTAGCATTCAGACAACAACCAACAAGGACTGAACTTCATAATCTGGGTAAACAGATAAGCGTGGGGGTAGCTTGCTTATTACGACGGTTACTACCCTAAACCAATTAAGCCTGATACATCACTTTGAAAGCATATACAGCATTCCCACACAGAAGCACCCATGCTCTCTCTCTCCCACACACAAGCACACATGCTGTCTCTCACTCTCCCATATACATGCTCTCTCTCTCCCAGACACATACACACATGCTCTCTCTCATTCTCCCACACTCTCTCATTCTTCCCACACAGAAGCATCCATGTGGATGCTTCTGTGTGGGAAATAAATGATTGCTTCATGGAGCAATTGGTTCAGGAACCAACAAAAGAGGGAGCTATTTTAGATTTAACTCTTAGTGGAACGCAAGATTTGGTGAGAGAAGTAACAGTGGTGGGGCCACTTGGCAACAGTGATCATAACATGATCAAATTTAAACTAATAATTGGAAGGGGGACAATAAATAAATCTGCAGCTCTAACACTAAATTTTAAAAAGGGAAACTTTGATACAATGAGGAAAATAGAAAAAAACTGAAAGGTGCAGCTGCAAAGGTTAAAAGTGTTCAACAGGCTTGGACATTGTTTAAAAATACAATCCTAGAGGCGTAGTCCATATGTATTCCACGCATTAAGAAAAGTGGAAGGAAGGCAAAACGATTACCATCATGGTTAAAAGGTGAGGTGAAAGAGGCTATTTTAGCCAAAAAAAAATCCTTCAAAAATTGGAAGAAGGATCCATCTGAAGAAAATAGGATAAAACATAAGCATTGTAAAGTTAAGTGTAAAACATTGATAAGACAGGCGAAGAGAGAATTTGAAATGAAGTTGGCCATGGAGGCAAAAACTCATAATAACAACTTTTTTAAATATATCCAAAGCAAGAAACCTGTGAGGGAGTCGGTTGGACCATTAGATGACAGAGGGGTTAAA
Source organism: Rhinatrema bivittatum (assembly GCF_901001135.1). Classification (NCBI taxonomy): domain Eukaryota; kingdom Metazoa; phylum Chordata; class Amphibia; order Gymnophiona; family Rhinatrematidae; genus Rhinatrema; species Rhinatrema bivittatum. The sequence continues at coordinate 260,611,352 of NC_042615.1, read as the reverse complement.
GGGGCTCTTAGGGAAGATAAGGCCATTACAAAAAGACTAAATGAATTCTTTGCCTCCGTGTTTACTAATGAGGATGATGGGGAGATACCAGTTCCGGAGATGGTTTTCAGGGGTTATGAGTCAGACGAACTGAATGAAATCACTGTGAACCTGGAAGATGTAGTAGGCCAGATTGACAAACTAAAGAGTAGCAAATCACCTGGACCAGATGGTATGCATCCTAGGGTTCTGAAGGAACTAAAAAATGAAATTTCTGATCTATTAGTTAAAATTTGTAACCTATCATTAAAATCATCCATTGTACCTGAGGACTGGAGGGTGGCCAATGTAACCCCAATATTTAAAAAAGGCTCCAGGGGCGATCCGGGTAACTATAGACCAGTGAGCCTGACTTCAGTGCTGGGAAAAATAGTGGAAACTATTCTCAAGATCAAAATCATAGAGCATATAGAAAGACATGGTTTAATGGGACACAGTCAACATGGATTTACCCAAGGGAAGTCTTGCCTAACAAATCTGCTTCATTTTTTTGAAGGGGTTAATAAACATGTGGATAAAGGTGAACCGGTGGATGTAGTGTATTTGGATTTTCAGAAGGCGTTTGACAAAGTCCCTCATGAGAGGCTTCTACGAAAACTAAAAAGTCATGGGATAGGAGGCGATGTCTTTCGTGGATTACAAACTGGTTAAAAGACAGGAAACAGAGAGTAGGATTAAATGGTCAATTTTCTCAGTGGAAAAGGGTAAACAGTGGAGTGCCTCAGGGATCTGTACTTGGACCGGTGCTTTTCAATATATATATAAATGATCTGGAAAGGAATACGACGAGTGAGGTTATCAAATTTGCGGATGATACAAAATTATTCAGAGTAATTAAATCACAAACAGACTGTGATATATTACAGGAGGACCTTGCAAGACTGGAAGATTGGGCATCCAAATGGCAGATGAAATTTAATGTGGACAAGTGCAAGGTGTTGCATATAGGGAAAAATAACCCTTGCTGTAGTTACACGATGTTAGGTTCCATATTAGGAGCTACCACCCAGGAAAAAGATGTAGGCATCATAGTGGATAATACTTTAAAATCGTCGGCTCAGTGTGCTGCAGCAGTCAAAAAAGCAAATAGAATGTTAGGAATTATTAGGAAGGGAATGGTTAATAGAACGGAAAATGTCATAATGCCACTGTATCACTCCATGGTGAGACTGCACCTTGAATACTGTGTACAATTCTGGTCGCCGCATCTCAAAAAAGATATAGTTGCGATGGAGAAGGTACAGAGAAGGGCAACCAAAATGATAAAGGGGATGGAACAGCTTCCCTATGAGGAAAGGCTGAAAAGGTTAGGGCTGTTCAGCTTGGAGAAGAGACGGCTGAGGGGGGATATGATAGAGGTCTTTAAGATCATGAAAGGTCTTGAACGAGTAGATGTGACTCGGTTATTTACACTTTCGAATAATAGAAGGACTAGGGGGCATTCCATGAAGTTAGCAAGTAGCACATTTAAGACTAATCGGAGTGGTTAAGATGGCGGCATGAAGCAGACGCTGAGAAGATCGCGCCGAAAAATCTCTGAAATTTCTCTGGAATACAGACATGCCATCTAAATGAAAAGGAAAAGTGAGGGTATATCCACCAGAGATAATACCCTCACCAATACAGCAAGAGATTTTTCGTTATTTGATAACACCTGAATCTCCAGGAATCGAGGATCCCGCTGGGCGGAGAGGCGAGGGAGAGTCTCTGGTGCCCTTGGAGGAGGTATCGCTGAGTCCAGATCTGCGGCGGCCTCTGGAGCAGAGAGGCGAGGAAGGTGACGCGAAAGATGACCCTGGAAATGATTCAGCTTCCGGGGTCACTAGCGGACCTGAAGGGGAAGCCGGCACGGAGTCGCCTACGAGCCCAGAAGTGTTGCCCGCGATACAAGCTACGCGGGACCCGGGAGAGCTACAGAGGCTGGAAGAACTGATTGAAGGCAACACTGCGGTGCCTCCAACGACTGTGTGAACAGCTGCGGGAGAGAGCAGTGAATGCTCCGGATTTGGAGGTGACCCCCCACCCCGCCCCTTGGTAGTGACTCTAGATGGTCTCTGGGACTTGGTCGTGGGATTTAGATCCGAAATGAAAACTGCTTGCTATGAATTAAACCAAGCCTGTTTGAAGCAGCATCAGGATTTAGGAGTCTTAGAAGGGAAACTGAGACAAATAGCAGGATTACCCTATTGGAGAAAAAAGTTGAAAAGACACAGGAATTTAAGGCTGTGGTAGCCAAAGACCGTCTGAGGTTAGAAAAGCGTATGGAGACTCTCGAGAATAATTCTAAGAGTTTAAATTTGCGTTTATTAAATTTTCCTCGTATAGTAGGAGAGTCTCCATATACTACATTGAAAAAGTTCATGGTGGAAATTTTGGGTTTTTCAGATTCAGACATGCCTGTAGTAAATTCATGTTATTTTTTATCTATATCAAGAAACAGAGAATCAAATGTTCCCTTTCAAGGTGACTTGACCAATTTTTTAGAAAATTCTGACTTAGTGGTAATTGATAAGGGTTCATTATTAGTTTCTCTGCTTACTAATTTTGAAGTAAATAAGGTTATGAAGGTTTACTTCAGGAAATATCCTGTTAAATATCATGATTCAAATGTTAAGATTTTTCCTGATTTAGCTTTGCCCACCCAGCAAAGAAGGAAGGCATTCTTGAACTTGCATCAAGAAGCAATAGATTTAGGTTATAACTTTCAATTACGTTTTCCTTGTAAATGTTTGATAAAAAGAAGGGATGAATGCAATATATTTTTTACTCCAGAACATCTGGCCAGGTTCATAGAACAAAAAAAACAACCCACGTCAACACCCGTAACATAATAAATATATAGGTGTTTTTTCCATGCCGTCATCTTAAGTTTTCTTTTTTAAAAATATTGGTGTAAATTGATACTCCCATTTTTTCTGTTAGCCCGAATTCGAATCATTGATTGTTCTTTACTAAGATTTATCACATATATCTTTGTGTTATATATTATACTTCCTATGTTTAATTTTATGGGATAAATCTGAGATTTCTGTTATAAACTATGGTGGTTTGTAAAAATTTAAAAGTCAATAAATAAAGAATTAAAAAAAAAAAAAAGACTAATCGAAGAAAATTCTTTTTCACTCAATGCGCAATAAAGCTCTGGAATTTGTTGCCAGAGGATGTGGTTAGTGCAGTTAGTGTAGTTGGGTTCAAAAAAGGTTTGGATAAGTTCTTGGAGGAGAAGTCCATTAATGGCTATTAATCAATTATACTTAGGGAATAGCCACTGCTATTGCATCAGTAGCATGGGTTCTTCTTAGTGTTTGGATAATTGCCAGGTTCTTGTGGCCTGATTTTGGCCTCTGTTGGAAACAGGATGCTGGGCTTGATGGACACTTGGTCTGAGCCAGCATGGCAATTTCTTATGTTCTTATGGTATTGGTGAAACAGATAAGTATGGGAAAATAAGCGTGAAAGCTTGCTGGGCAGACTAGATGGGCCGATTGGTCTTTTTCTGCCATCATTTCAATGTTTCTATGTTTCTATGTAAGCCTTTCATATTAACTACTTAGAAATGAAGCAGTGATTTCTAAGAATTTTCTGAGATCCATATTCAGAAGTATTTGGACACTTATGTGGCTAAATGCTAAAACATGACCAGATAAGTCAGGGGCTTTCTGGGGGCATAACTGGGAGGAGCTGAATTATATGGATAAGTTAACCAGCTAATTCAGTATTCAGAATTAGCTGGATAACTTATCCGGCTATTTCTGGCTGGCCCATACATCTGTCCTAAAGTTAACCATATATATTCAACGGTGTGGCCATGCCACTGAATATATAGGTTAAATTAGCTGGATATGTTTATTTGGCTAACTAGTCGAGCCACGCAGCAGCTGAATATGAACCTCTCCATTTAGAAAAGAAAGAGCTGGAAGAACTGGTTTTGAATTAGCAGTTCTCTTGCAAGCATATTATTTTCTCCTACAATAACCAAAAAGAATCATGAAAACTATCACACCGTGGGTTTCATTCAGAAGTCATCCCCGATGTTTGGTGAAGCTGCTGTACCATTAGACTTCTAGTCAGAGATCATATTTTATTTGCTTTTTAAGTTAACTTGCAAGGGCTTAAAATTAGAAGACTCATATCTGCAGCAGTTTCAGTGAATCTTATCATCTGCTTGACAGAAACTGGAAAAAAATTAAATAACCCTTTTGTATGATTTTCCACACATCACCTGTTTTCTCTTTCTATCTCTTTATGCAACATCTTAGCTGAGCCAGATAAGGAAAAGTATTCTACTGTAATATTTTTGCCCTTTAGTCTATAAGGGGCTTCATTTATTACCTGAAGAATAGCTTGGTCTGTAATGTGACAAAATAATAGCCCTGTAAATGGCCTTAACAGATACAGCAATTCTGCAATTTCATATTAACCTCTTCAGCAGCAATAAATGAATTAGTACTCTTCTGAATTACCAATTATGTTTAAATGTCAAACTTTAAATATATCAAGTGCTTGGCTAAGGCAGATTAACATAGCATAACTTCCAGATTACCTATCAGTACATCATATTTTAACAGTTCATAAGTGTGTCAAAGCAAGCACTCTCTCGAGGTTTATCTCATACTTCCCAGGCAAGACCCATTCTGATTGTTCAAATCCCTTTTGGAAATTTATCTTTGGCTTTCACTTCATCTGTTAATCTTAAACTCGTGCCTGTTCTTTAGACATGCAGAAGGCAAATTTCAAAGCCGTATATATAGAGAAGGGCAACAAAACTTATAAAGGGAATGGAACAGCTCCCCTATGAGGAAAGACTAAAGAGGTTAGGACTTTTCAGCTTGGAGAAGAGACGGCTGAGGGGGGATATGATAGAGGTGTTTAAAATCATGAGGGTTAATGTGAATCAGTTACAGTTATTTATTCTTTTGGATAATAGAAAGACTAGGGGGCACTCCTTGAAGTTAGCATGTGGCACATTTAAAACTAATCGGAGAAAGTTCTTTTTCACTCAATGCACAATTAAACTCTGGAATTTGTTGCCAGAGGATGTGATTAGTGCAGTTAGTGTAGCTGTGTTTAAAAAATGATTGGATAAGTTCTTGGAGGAGAAGTCCATTACCTGCTATTAATTAAGTTGACTTAGAGAATAGCCACTGATATTATTAGCATGGGATAGATTTAGTGTTTGGGTACTTGCCAGGTTTTTATGGCCTGGATTGGCCACTGTTGGAAACAGGATGCTGGGCTTGATGGACCCTTGGTCTGACCCAGTATGGCATGTTCTTATGTTCTTAAGGGCAACCAAAATGATAAAGGGGATGGAACAGCTTCCCTATGAGGATAGGCTGAAGAGATTAGGGCTGTTCAGCTTGGAGAAGAGATGGCTGAGGGGGGATATGATAGAGGTCTTTAAGATCATGAGAGGTCTTGAACGAGTAGATGTACCTCTGTTATTTTCACTTTCGAATAATAGAAGGACTAGGGGGCATTCCATGAAGTTAGCAAGTAGCACATTTAAGACTAATCGGAGAAAATTCTTTTTCACTCAATGTACAATAAAGCTCTGGAATTTGTTGCCAGAGGATGTGGTTAGTGCAGTTAGTGTAGCTGGGTTCAAAAAAGGTTTGGATAAGTTCTTGGAGGAGAAGTCCATTAATGGCTATTAATCAATTTTACTTAGGGAATAGCCACTGATATTAATTGCATCAGTAGCATGGGATCTTCTTAGTGTTTGAGTAATTACCAGGTTCTTGTGGCCTGGTTTTGGCCTCTGTTGGAAACAGGATGCTGGGCTTGATGGACCCTTGGTCTGACCCAGCATGTCAATTTCTTATGTTCTTATGTACCCAAATTAAACAGCATGTCTGAAAGTTTGCCCAGCTAAAAGTATGTGCTGGATATGGTTAGGTCAGAGAAGGAAAACAGTGTATAGACTTGGGATTTTAAAAAGTCCATGTGTTATTTTATGCACCCTACCCCTTTCACTGCCCAAATAAATAGCAGATGCAAAGCCTGCAGATGTTTATAACATATACACTTTATGCTAGCTAAAATTCAAAGGAAACTATTCAGGTAGCCACATGTATGCATAGAAAAATCACAAAAGCAGGGATGTTATATAGGTACCCTGGCTACTGACAGCAGAGACTTACTATCAATGAAATTAGAGATGGGCCAAAAAATCATGATCATGGATTGTAGGGATGTACAGCTTTGAAAAATGTATTTTGGATCATTGCTTTGTTTTGTGGGTGCCGCAATTCATTTAATTAGTTTTGGAACAAAAAAGAATTGCTTTTATGTTCTATTCATTTTTTTTATTTTACATTGAAGTCAAAGGGGGAAGACCCCATTGACTTCACTGTAAAAGCAAAATGGAAGCCCAGGCCTGGATCTGATGCTGGGGTCAGAACAAGCTTGAGTTTTGGTTAGTGAAGCCCAGAACTAGGCATAGGTCTAGGCCCTAGGACAGGGCCCAGCCAAGTCTAGTTCCTGAGGACCAAGTTTGAGCCTTGGCCCAGGGCCAGACCCAATGCTGGGGTCCATCTGAGGCTGGGATCCAGTGCTGAGGCCTGAGCCAAAACCTTGGCCTAACATCAAGGCCCAGTCTGAGACCAGGTCACAGTTCGCGAGGCTCATGCTTAGGCCAAGATCTAACCTTGGAGCCTTGTTAAGACTGGATCCTGGAGGTTGGCTAGGACTGACATCTGTACCTGACCCAAGACTGGGTCACAGATGCTGAGGCCCAAGCCTAGGCCCAAGTCTGATGCCAGGGTCAAATCAAGGCCAGGTCCTGGTGATTGAGGCCCAGTCCTGGGCTTGGGCTTAGGATTAGGCCTAGACTGAAACAGATATATGTACTGAGGCCATGACCCAGTCACCTAGAACCAAGCCTAAACCTGAGGCCTAAGCACAGATCTGATGACGGGACCTGTACAAGGCCAGGTACTAGGTGCTGAGGCCAAAAATTTGGGTCTGGCCTAAAGCTGGCTTGCATACACCAAGGTCCAAGTTAAAACTCATGGCCTACACTTGGGTCCAATACCATGGCCAGGCCCAGGCCAGATCCCATACATCAAGGGGGCTAGAGCCTAGACCAAGGCCTGGAACCAATGCTGGAGCCCAACTAAGCCCAAGTCCCAGGTCTAAGCCTAGACCTGATACCAGATACCATCTGATGCTAGGTCATGATTGCTGTGTCCCAGGCCTAGACTCTAGGCCTCGGTCTGACATCAGATCCCAACCGGGTCCTATCGCAGTTGCCTTGGTCCAATTTTGGGCATAGATCCTATTCAGAATATTAAAGTATTCAGGAAGCAAGTATAGGCTTATTATTTTAATGATACTTTTAAAGTGTGAGGTTTTAATGTATGTTATTTATGTCATTTAAATGGTAAAAATAGTGTCTTTTAATTATGTTTAATGAATTTTATTCTGTACTCCACATCAATTGTATTTTGGAGATGGATGACTATAAGAAATGCTAAATAAATAAATAAATAAATAAATAGGTCCAATGATGGGCACAACCTGAGGCCTATTCCAGGTTACCAAGATCCAAGCCTAAGCCTGAGGCTTAGGTCTGGTCTGAAACCAGGGACCTGCCAAGGCCAGATCTCATGGCTTGGCCTACACCAAGGGCCAACATTGAGGTATGGTCGAATCTGGGTTCCTTTCACTGAGGTCCATCCTGGGCCTATGCCTAGGTCCAGCTTCATGAGGCTTTACCCAATACCTGTTACGCTCTCCTTCTCCAAAGGGGAAGAGCTAGCAATCTGTTATGCTCGCGTCCTTCAGAGGGGAGGAGTTAGCAATCTGCTGTCGCTCACTCAGGCAGGAGGGCGGAGTTGGCAAGCTGTTCTGCTGTGCTCCTGAAAGGGGAAGGAGTAGCGATATGACATGACCTGCTCCTCCAGAGGGGAGGAGTTAGCTATCTGTAATTCTGTTAGCGAACTGCTGTTAGATGCTCCTGTAAGGAAAGGAAGTAGCAAGCTGTATCAATCTGCTAAGGAGTAGCAATCTGTTATGGATCAACTCTTCAAGGAAGAGGAGTTGGCAATAGATATATAGTACTTCGCTATTGAGATAGCAATCTATCAAGCCCCCCGCTATAGAGTAGCAATCTGTATATATATATATATAAGCTGCTGGCAAGTCTCAGAGAAAGAGGAGTAGCTGTCTATATAATACTTCCGTGAGTGGAGTCAATGGTCTGTAGTGGTTGGCTCCCACAAGGTGACAATAGTGAAAGGAATGACCACTTAGAGGAAATGGTGAATCCCTGGGCCGATGGCAGATGACAGTGCCTCCAGGAGGAGATCCTGAGAGGAACCACCGGCTAGGCTAGAATATGAGATAAACACAATAGTTCTTTATTAGACTGGAAGCTGGACCACCAGAGGTGGCAGTAGTGAGTCGCTGTGTCCGGGAAGGCCGATGTCCTTCTGATACTGGAATATAATCTCTGAGTCGCTGAGCTGTAGAGAGAGACTAGAAGAAGTGAGTAGACAGGGTATACTGGATACAAGATGGTACTCTCACAATAGTAGATGTCTGTAATGGTTTCTATGCCACAGAGAGTCTTCAGTACATTCAGGAACAGGAGCCATAGGCGAGCACTGGTTCCCACAAACAGTCTGTAATAAGAAAGGAAAATTAGTTCTTACCTGTTAATTTTCGTTCCTGTAGTACCACGGATCAGTCCAGACAGTGGGTTGAGCCTCCTTTCCAGCAGGTGGAGACAGACTAAAACTTGAAGGATGCCCTATATCAGGACAGAGCCTATCCTCTACCCCTTCAGTATAACGTATGTCAAAGCATAAAACAACAAACCCAAGAATAGGATCAAGCAAGTAACTGTAAAGCTCAATGGAGCAAATATAGAATAATGTAGAAAACATGGTATACCTATATGCTCTTGCATCAACTTAGTATAAGAAAACGACCAAGGCTTCCGGTGTAATTTCTCAGTAATCTTGCACAAAGAAATATATGGAAATCTGCAGACCTGCAAGAAAATAAGCTTTGAGAGGACAGAAGACAGACAGGGAAGGGCGTCTAGACTGATCCGTGGTACTACAGGAACGAAAATTAACAGGTAAGAACTAATTTTCCTTTCCTGTACATACCCGGATCAGTCCAGACAGTGGGATGTACCAAAGCTTTCCTAAACTGGGTGGGACCGAGACAGTCCCGCTCGAAGCACTTGCCGCCCAAAGGAACCGAACACCGGAGCGTGTGCATCCAGACGGTAGTGCCGAGCAAAAGTGTACAGAGACGTCCAAGTGGCGGCCCTGCAAATCTCCTGCAGGGAGACAGATTGACTCTCCGCCCACGAAGTAGCCTGAGAACGCAGAGAATGGGCTTTCAGACCCTCAGGAAGTGGACGACCTTGACAAAGATATGCCGACCTTGATAAAGAAATGGCTTCCTTCAACCACCGCGCAATCGTGGTCTTAGAAGCCTGTTTACCACGGTTGGGACCACTCCAAAGGACGAAGAGATGGTCCGATACTTGGAAATCATTGGTGACCTGGAGATAGCGAAGCAAGACTCGTTTTACATCTAGCCGATGAAGGTCGCCACCCGCCGTACCCGCAATCTCCTCCAGAGAGAACGCTGGGAGTTCGACCGACTGGTTGACATGAAAAGCGGAGACAACCTTAGGCAAGAAGGAAGGAACCGTCCAGAGAGAAACCCCGGAATCCGAGAAACGCAAGAAGGGCTCCCGACAGGACAGCACCTGAAGCTCGGAAATACGGCGAGCAGAGGAAATAGGGACCAGAAAGACAGTCTTTAGAGTAAGATCCTTGAGTGTAGCGTGGCGAAGAGGCTCGAAGGGAGCCACACAGAGAGCACGAAGGACTAGGTTGAGACTCCACGACAGACACGTGGACCGAGAGGGGGGGCGGAGGTGTCTAACGCTCCTCAGGAAACGAATCACGTCAGGGTGAGCTGCTAAGGCATGACCGTCCACCTGACCCAGGAGAGAGCCGAGCGCAGAGACTTGAACGCGTAGAGAACTGAAGGAGAGGCCCTTAGAGAGACCCTTCTGAAGAAAAGAAAGAATCAAAGGAATCGAGGCGGAGCGGGCAGGGACACCCACCTCCGTACACATGGACTCAAAAACTTTCCAGATGCGCACATAGGCCAGAGAAGTTGACTGCTTCCGGGCTCGCAGCAGGGTGGAGATGACCTCCTCCCTATAACCTTTGCGCCTCAGGTGATGCCGTTCAAAAGCCAGGCTGCAAGACAGAAGCGATCGGCCTGGTCGAAAAATACAGGCCCCTGCCGGAGGAGATGAGGGAGATGAGCGAGGCGCAGGGGCCCATCCACCGCTAGATTGATGAGGTCCGCGAACCACGGCCTTCGTGGCCATGCGGGAGCGACGAGAATCACCGGACCCCGGTGGAGCTCGATTCTCCTGAGACCCCACCAGTGGCCACGGGGGAAACACGTACAGAAGGACGTCTGCTGGCCAAGGTAGAGCCAGAGCATCCACGCCCTCTACACCGTGCTCCCTCCAGCGGCTGAAGAACCGATTGGCCTTGGCATTGTGCAGAGTCGCCATGAGGTTGAGGTGAGGAGGACCCCACCTGTCCACTATCAGAGCCATGGCCGCGTCCGAGAGCTCCCACTCTCCCGGATCGAGTGACTGCCAGCTGAGGAAGTCGGCTTGAACATTGTCTTTTCCGGCGATGTGAGAAGCTGCAAGGCACTATAGGTGACGCTCCACCCAAGCGAGGAGACGGCTGGCTTCTAAGACTACCAGGGGACTGCGAGTGCCCCCTTGGCGATTGATGTAGGCCACTGTGGTGGAGTTGTCGGACAGGACTCGTACCGCCTTGCCGCGGATCAGGGGAAGGAACTCCTGAAGCGCCAGGCGGACCGCCAATGTTTCCAGTCGATTGATGTGCCAGCGCGACTGAGTCTGCGACCATGTTCTCTGGGTGGACTGAGAAAGGCAGACCGCACCCCAGCCCAAGAGGCTGGCGTCCGTGGTCACTATCGTCCACTGTGGAGCTTGAAGAGGCATCCCTTGCAGAAGATGAGGAAGAGACAGCCACCACTGTAATTCATCGGCAGTAGAATCCAAGAACGGAAGGACTACGTGGAACTGCTCCGACACTGGCTGCCAACGGGACAGCAAAGCTATGAGCATATGAGCAAATGCCCAGGGGACAAGGTCGATGGTAGAATCCATGGATCCCAGGACTTGGAGATAATCCCAGGCTGTCAGGGAGGGTAGGGCAATCAAAGTCTGGACCAGATTGATCAGCTTCAGCGCTCGCGCCCGAGGTAAGAAAACCTTGTCTACTCGGGTGTCAAAGTGGGCTCCCAGAAATTCCAACTCCTGGGAGGGCTGAAGCTTGCTCTTGGAAAAGTTCACTATCCACCCGAGAGAGGCAAGGAGCTCCAAGACGCGATTCACCGCCGCCGGCAAGAGGTCTCCGACTTGGCCCTGATGAGCCAATCGTCTAGATAGGGATGGATGAGAATCCCCTCCCAGCGCAAGGCCACCGCTACTACGACCATGATCTTTGTGAAGGTGCGAGGAGCAGTCGTGAGGCCGAAGGGGAGAGCTCGAAACTGGAAGTCCTGGTTGAGAATGTGGAATCTTAGATACTTCTGATAGTCGCGGTGAATGGGAATATGAAAATAATCTTCTGCGAGATCGAGGGAAGCAAGGAACTCTCCAGGGCGGACCGCCGCAATGACCGCCCGCAGGGTTTCCATGTGGAAGTGGGGGATCTTGAGAGCCCGATTGACCCTCTTGAGGTCCAATATTGGGTGGAAGGACCCGTCCTTTTTGGGCACGGTGAAATAAATACAATACTGGCGGGCGCCAATTTCCCTTTCCGGGACTGGGACCACCGCTCCCAGATCCAGAAGCTTGAAGAGAGTCTGGACCACCGCGTCCCTCTTGGCCCGGCCGCAAGGCGAGAAAAGAAAGAGATCTGGAAGTTCCCTGACGAGGTCGAAAGCGTACCCGTCTCTGATAATGTCGAGGACCCACTGATCCGACGTGATCTTGACCCATTCCTCGAAGAACAGGGAGAGGCATCCGCCGAGGTAAGGAACCGAGGAATGGGTCGGCTGAACTTCATTGCGTGGCAGGTTTAGCGGCGGCATGCACGGGCTCGCCCTTGCGAAAGGGCCGTCTGCCACGAAAGGACTGCGACGAGGACTGCGCACGAGAAGACCCCCTCGCCGAACCGCCCCGCCCCCGAGAAGCAAAGCGACGCTGGCCCCTGAAGCAAGAGCGAGAGGCCGCGAAGGATCGGGAAGACTTAGGGTGGTCCTCTGGGAGCTTATGGACCTTGTTGTCAGCCAAGGAGTCCATAAGCTTCTCAAGATCCTCGCCAAAGAGCATCTTACCTTTGAAGGGCAGCGTGCCCAGCCGAGTCTTCGAGGACTGATCAGCCGACCAGTGGAGTAGCCAAAGGAGCCTCCGGGCCACCACTGCCGAAACCATCGCCTTTGCCTGGACATGGACCAGATCGTAGAGAGCGTCTGATACGTAAGCAGTGACTGCCTTCAGACGTTCGGCTTGTTCTGCCTCACCTGGCAGAAGCTCCCGGGCGCAGAGTAACTGTTGGACCCACTGGAGGCCCCCTCGCATCATGAGACTGCTACAGCAAGAGGCCCGGACCCCAAGGGCCAGAACGTCGAAGATGCGCTTCAGGTGAGCCTCCAGCTTATGATCTTGTGAATCCTTCAAGGCCGTGGAACCTTCCACCGGAATCTTGGTGTGCTTGGCCACTGCAGAAACATAAGAATCCACCGATGGATATCGCAACAGCTCCAAGCCCTCCTCCGGGAGGGGATAGAGCTTATCCATCGCACGCCCCACCCGAAGCGCACCCTCAGGAGCCTCCCATTCCCGCAGGATAAGGAGCTTAAGCATGGGGTGGAAGGGAAAGGCCAAGGCCGGAGCCCGGAGCCCTCCCAGAACCAGGTTCATATCGTTAGGGAGCGAGGCCATGAGATTATCCACGGAGGGACTCTCCAGACCCAGCTCCTGCAAAACAAAAGGGAGGAGGGGCTCTAATTCCTCCTTATGAAAAAGACGGAGGGCTCTAGGGTCATCCCCCTCTAGGTGGGGGGCATCCACTGAATCCGAGGAAGTAGCAGGGTCCGAGGACACGGGAGACACTGGGGGCGAGGGGGGCGCACCCCCGGGACCACCCGCACCCGAACTGGTCCCTGGGGCTCCGCGGCCGGTCCAGTGGTCAATGGCGCTGAGCGAGGGAGTTTTGGTGGGGGGGGGGGGGCAAGAGGGGGCTTTCGTCCAGCTCATGCAGGCTAGCTAGATAAGATTTGTGCATGAGGAGGACGAAATCTGCTGAAAAAGGGACCCTGGATTTGGCGGGGGTGGGGGGGGGGGGGGAAGGGGGGCGAGGGAAGATCAGGACCCCCCTCCTGAGCACCCGCGGGGGCTGAATCGGGGGTTAAATCAAAAAAATCTGGCCCCCAGACCCAGGGAGCACTGAAATTGGGCCCGATGAAAAATGCAAGATGGTCGTTCCCGGGCTCTGCCGACCCGGGAAAGGCCTAGCCATGCCAGGAGGAGTGGTGCCCCGGTCTAAATTTGCTTGTCCTGCTGAGGAGGGACCTTCCCCACCCAACAGGCAAGCAGTGCAGAGGCCCTGCCGCGAAAAACGCGAAAAGAGCAGCCCACAAGAAAGGCAGGCTGCCAGCCGGGACATAGCTAAGCCGCGGCTGAAGAAAAAAAAGCTTGATTGACAGCCTGCACAGCAGGAGAGAGCAGGCGGGAAACCTGCTGCCTTCTGCTTCTCTGGCTGCCGGTTCTAGCCCTACTCTGACCAGAAAAAAATAAAAGAGCTGGTCAACTGCTGCAAATAAGTTAGAGGTAAGTGAGTACCTGCAACTTATTGAAGTTTGAAACTTTTAAACTCCTTTTTTTTTTTTTTTACTGAGCGCAGCAGCGGGTTAAAAACCCTCTCGGCAGCCAGAGTGGGAACAAGGCCCAGAGAGCGTCGGTCCCCACACCTGGAAGCATCCACGGACTCAGGACTATACAGGGAACCACCTCCTCCAAAAGGGGCAAAGCCCCCCTGAGCCGGGCAAGAGCTGGGAGACGGACGTCTCCCACACAAAAACAGTAAAAGCACTAAAAGAAGGCAAAATTTCCTTCATAGATTTTTTTTTTCTTTGTTTCTAAAACAAGCGGGAATCAAAGAACTACTTGCTTGAGCCGAAAAAGAAAGAAGAAGAGGCTGACTAGCCTATAGCAGAGAACCGAAGGGGAGATTTTTTTTTTTTTTTTAAATTTATAATTTTTTTATATACTGCCGCTCATCAGAGATATCACGTCGGTGTACAGTGAACAGGAACTTACGCTGGAGCGTTATACATTTAACAAGGGTTAGTATATAAGTATTTGAACATAAAACAAGAGATGCTGCACCTGCTGGAGACAGACGAATACTGAAGGGGTAGAGGATAGGCTCTGTCCTGATATAGGGCATCCTTCAAGTTTTAGTCTGTCTCCACCTGCTGGAAAGGAAGCTCAACCCACTGTCTGGACTGATCCGGGTACGTACAGGAACTCACAATTGCTGTATATGAAATGGCTTCTAGAGTAGAAGAGAGTCTTTATAAGATTCTAGGAACATGGGCCCTCGTGGAGCGAGTACCGGTTCCTATCTGTAATCTTGCCCATGTAACTCTTGATCTCTGCACCTGCGATAACGTCTTGGACTGAAGGGAGTCTTCAGAACAATAGGAATGTAGGCCCTCGTGGAGTGAGTACCGATTCCTATGTAATGGAACTCACGGTGTTCACGTCGGCGATCGCTTCCAGGAAATGAGGAGTCTTCCGAGTGTTCTGGCAATCTGAAATCAAGAAGAGAGAGCAGAAACTTAGCAGGAGTACCAGGAGTAGGTACTCCTGGTAAGTTTGAAAAGGCTGAGCTGTGGGGACGGGTTCCCTGGCTGACTCGGATCGTTGTTGCAAGTATCGTGGACTGCCGAAGCAAGTCCCATTGGAGTTCCTTGCTAACTCGTTAGAGGTTAGCAAACAAAGACCTTTTAAAGTGCAACTGGATAACGTCCACGAGGTTCGCGCCCTTGCTGGTACAAAGTCTGGAGCGCGTGCGCACGCCCTTACGTCATAGGGAACATGGCGGATCCGTAGCATCAGGCCAGCCTGGGGGAACCGGGACCAAGAGGCGGAGAGAAGCTGCGGCTGCACTGTCCGTCAGAGCCGAATGGAGTCGCATCCCAGGTAGAGAGGGGTGGAGCGAGGGGCGAAAAGAGGCATGAACGCAACAATACCAGGCCTGAAGGGACCAAAGACAGGTGCCAATCACTTAGCCCTGGGCCCTGGAAAATGTATAGCCATACAACATGATAGCGTCGTCCTCTCTGGAGGAAGGCATCACAGTAATGTCACTGCAGCGTGATCTCCAAACAGATGACATCATTTGTAATCTCTGAATCAGGGAAAGAAGACATTGGAAGGCCTACTCCCAGGCCTAGACTTGGGCCACTGGACCCAGTCTATGGCCAGGCCAAGCATTAGTCCTGAACTTGGTGACTGGAACCCAGCCTTAGCTGGGCAGTGGTGCCATGTCCAGGCCTAGGTCTAAGCCTTAGGCTCAAGCTTCAGTAATCAGGGAATGGAACCAAGCCTCAGCAGGGCCCCAGTGTCAGGCCTGGGCCTAGATACTAGGCCAGAACCCCAGTAACTGGGACTCAGCTTCAGCAGGGCCCCAAAATTGTGCCCAGGTCAAGGTCCAGGTCCAGGTCTCAGTGACTAGGACCTTACTTAGGCTGGGCCCCAGCATTAGACCAGGGCTTAAGTCTTGGACCTAGGCTTTCGCCTAGGCCTGGGCCTCGGTTATTGGGATCTGGCCTCTGGCCAGGTCCTGGTATTGGGCCTAGGCCTAGGCCCAGACTCATGCCTCTGGGATGGGACTAGTCTGAGTTCTGATCTTGCCAGAGACCAGTTTGATTTTTTTTTAATACAAATAAATAAGAACATGCATGAAAATTTTGTGTATATTCATCTGAGGCCTGTTTTCAATTTGTATCATTTGTACAAACAAAAAACGGCCTCATTTGTTTTGTTTTTTGCATTCCTTCCAAATGAATGTACATCCCTAATAGATTGTGATCTGAAATACTATTCCTATTTTGAAGTTTTTCCCATGGGCAGAATTTGCTAGATGGAGAAGAAAAGAACATGAAGTTTCACTCAGGACTAATAGAGCCTATTTTCCAGACTGTGTGCAAGTGCTTTTGTACATATACATATATCCCTTCTTCCAAAAATATCCCTTCAGGATTCTCTCAAACTTTCTGATTGTTATGTATGCAGAAAGGAGCACTCTAGTTATATGTAATGCTCAAATCTGTGCTAGACATTCTCTTGGTTCTTATTTATTTATTTTATTATTTATATTCCACTTCTCGATGCTTCAAAGCAGATTACATGCATGTACTTGTTCCTGTCTTTTATTTTTTTTTGGCTGTGCAATTATATATGATCAGCAAAAAGATAACAATCCGTGTTAGTTTTTTTTATGAGACAAAAAAAATATCAGGCTAAGATAGATATTAAACAACAGCTGAGACAACACTGACCCTGGGGGACCCTGACACTTTAATTCTCTAGCAGTTGCCTGGGAGTTTTTCCACAAAACTGATTAAGTCCTGCCTGGAAGAAATTAGCGAATCCAGTTTAAAGGTAGGCCCTTGATTCCACTCATCTCCAAAGGTTTCAGCAGAAGTCCTTACTTAGCTGTCTATATCACTTTGAAAACTGTCCCCCAAGTTTTTTCTATCAACTTGCGTTTATTGGGAAAAGACTTTAATGAATCAGGCCCAAACTGGTGAAAGGAAAGAATTACAAAGTACAGAAGAGAAATATTTATGGCAATTCTAGGATTCTGGTGATGCTCAGTATTGTTTCTGTTCATATTACATTTCTGGTTGATCACAAGATATAACACATTTAGTTGTCTCGTTGCTATTTCTTCTGTTTCCCCCAGTTTTACATAAAATGTAGAAGTGCCCACGTAGTTTCCCTTTGATAATTTGTTAAAATTTATGTGGGTACAAACGAACCTGCATAGCTTGCCTCTGCTACATCTACAAATTGAGGTGAGCACTGGAGAATTCATGCATATGTTCCTCCCCAGATCCAACCACCCACCTAAATTATGATCCTCTTCGACCCAGAACACCAACATTTTGAGTTGCTAAATATGGCCACTTAAGTGAAACTATATTTTTTTCTGGGGGACAATTTGTATTCTCTCTGACCTAGCCGGCTACATCCTAAAATGATAATTTTAAAATGAGTGTGCATATACCCATACATGCGCGTATTGATGCGTGAGCAAAGATAAGCTGGAATTTTAAACTGAATTTTAAAATAAACCAACCACACATAAGTATGCTCCTATTCTGAAGAGATTACTCGAGCATAGCTAGCGTGAGTGTTCCTTCCATAGGAATTTTTTGGCTTTTATATGCATAGATCAGCGGATTTTAAAATGTGCTCGATAGAGGCATATTCACAGTTTTCCAATTAGTCTACCAATTTGTTCAGTTACATATTGTGGTTTTTCAGAACCCTCTGATTCTTCATCCTGCTTGCTGTCCAGTTGACCCAGACCCTTCAATCTGTCCTATAAGCCCTAAAACTCGAGATCTACAGACCTGCTCCTCATCAGGAGTAGCAGAAAAGCTACATGGATATCTAGCATACACACACTGCAGTTTATTGTTTTAAAATACAAAACTACATTGCATAAGTATTGGCCCCATCCCTGAACTCCCATGCCCCACCCCTTTTACAGTATTTTATTTCTCATGTACGCATGGGTACCTATGCACATAATTGTTCGCGCACCAGGCACGAACAAAAGTACACTGGATTTTATAAGCTACGCGCATAGCCGCGCGTAGCTTATAAAATCCGGGGTCGGCGCGCACAAGGGGGTGCACATTTGTGCAACCTGCGCGCGCCGAGCCCAGCGCGCGCTGCCTGTTCCCTCTGAGGCCGCTCCGATTTCAGAGCGGCCTCAGAGGGAACATTCCTTCACCCTCCCCCCACCTTTCCCCTCCCTTCCCCTACCTAACCCACTCCCCCGGCCCTATCTAACCCCCCCCACCTTTGTCGGCAAAGTTACGCCTGCTGAAAGCAGGCGTAACTTTGCGCGCGTCGGCCGGCAGCCCCGCTCCGTCCTCCGGTCCCGGGGGCTGGTCCGGAGGCCTCGACCACGCCCCCGGGCCGGCACCACGCCCCCGGGCCCGCCCCCAAAATGCCGCGGCACGCCCCCGAAACGCCATTTCGTCTCGGGAACGTCCCTGGACACACCCCCTCCCGCCCCTTTTTGAAAGTCCCGGGACTTACGCGCATCCCAGGGCTTTACGCGCACCTGCGGCCTAAGCAAAATAGGCGCACCGGTGCGCACAGGCCTTTTAAAATCTGCCCCTAAGCGTCCAGTGGGATGGGCAGATTCTCTGTTCGAGAGCTGATCTCTTCAGCAAGACAATCTCTGCAATGACAAAAAAATCTCTGGTGCTGTTTCAGCCCTCCCCTGAGATAACATTTGCAGCCACTAACTGGAGAGATAAGAGGGCACTCATCCATGAAAGTGGCAGCTTTCTTGCTAGGTCTTTGTACCATATATATATATTTCCCTGTTAGCTGGAGAAGATTATTTATCTTGCTTTTTGTGCTTATATATGATCTGCTTTGTTTGTTATTGTCAGATGTTCTTATCAGCATCGGCTTGTGCATATATTAAACAGAAAAATACAGCTTTTCATATTTTCACATAAACCATAATCAGGTGTCATTATTTTCTTAGTGTGTTTGTGTGATCCAGACTACAAAGCAAAACTTCCCATCCTTCCACCCTTTACACCCTTACTGCCCCATCCCTCACTGGTAAAATTATGTGCCCTGTGAACATCAAAGTTAGATCAGGAGAGAGGAAGTATGCACTGAGATTTAATTGTGAAATTTCCACCATTACTTTCACATGGGTACTTCAAAACAGGTGCAAAATATGTGGGTGCAAAATATCCACATTCCCCTACTGACCCAAATTTTGAAAATTAGTTTGCAGGCCTGCAAGTAATATGTGCTCTCAAGCAGTTTGAAAATTGCCCCAATCATGTATTACTGTTTCAACATATGTACAAATTGTCATGGCAATAAAGTTTCTTAAATCCAAATCAGAGACAGAGAGAGAGAGAGAGAAAGAATGTCTAGGTAGGCAAAGCCAAATGTGGAGATGGAGAAACAGGAAGAGAAAGAAGATGTTATATACTATCTTCCATTTAGAACACTACCAAAAAATTATAACAGAAACAGGAACAGTTTCTCAGGTCTTAAAAATCAATATATTGTTGCTCCTGCCTGGAAAGGTTTCCTTTGGGTCTTAAAGGGAAACTCTGTGAGCAGATTAGCAGTCTGAAACTATTCTCTCTTATTAAACTGATTGGCAGGTCAACCAGTTATGGAAAAGTGCAGCACCAGACATGGCATATCTGATAAAGGAGGTTCAGCTGGAAGGTCATGCAATTACTTAAAGGGATGACATGAGGAAAGGAAGGATCAGGGAATATAATCAGATATTTGACGGGCTTTAATAAAATACTGAAAGATGAAACGTTCCAAGATAAAGTTTCAAATTGTAGAGAAAAAGATTCAGAGAAAATATAAGAAAATAATACTTACTGAGAGGGTGATAGATGTCTGGAATAAACAACTGGAAGAGGTAGTGGTAACTGAAATTATGACAATTTAAACCTGCTTGATACAGAGAAAGCAAGGTGTTAAAGGCAGGTGTTGGAGTGGAGGGGTGATAGGTAGAAGAAATGAGAGAGGGGGCTTTAGTATTTACTTAATCCTATGAAACTTTAGAGGGCCAAAGAGAGGAGAATATAAGCCAATGGGCAGAAAGAATAATACAGCTGCATCTGGCATCCAATAATTCTGGGGTAACTTACAAGGAGCAAATGTGGTTATTGTCTACAGCTATATCGAGTTTCCAAGAGGTCCAAGACGTTTATTGCAACTGGCATGGAGTAGCTGTATTAGTCTTCTTAGAAGGCTGGGTTAACATGAATAGAGCAACCACGGTTTCCTAAACAGTACAGGATGGTTAGAAATTTTGAACAATAACCTTACTAGTTTTTGTGGCTGAGTGGGTTATTACAAATCTTGGTGATAAAGCTTAGGAGGGTGACCATGTGTTGAACTAAGTATGGGTCTTGTAAGAAGAAAGAGGAAGACAAGGCCTGACATAGAAATATGATAGCAGAAAAAGACCATATGGTCCATACAGTCTGCCCATCTAACAAATTAATTTAATTTTATAATTCCCATCACTGCCTTAGAGATCTCTTTTATTTATCCCATGCTTTCTTGAAATCATATACTGTTTTTGTCTCCTCCACCTCCCCTGGGAGGCTGTTCCACAAATCTACCATCCTCTATGATTACTCCTGAGACTACCCCCTTTCAATCTCATTACATGACCAGTCATTGCAGAGCCTCGTTTCTGTTGAAAGAGGCTCACCTCCTGTGCATACAAACCTTGGATATTTAAATGGCTCTATCATATCCCCCATCTCACCTTTCCTCTCAAGTATACATGTTTAGATCTTTAAATCTTTCCCCATATGCTTTAGAATAAAGACCACTGACCACTGAAAAGTTTTATAACTTTTTTATTTTTTATGTTATTTGATTTGTTTATTGTTAGGATATTTTATTTTATTTTTATATTTTTACTTTATTTTTATTGAGTTTGAACCCTCTTTGCAAGAGATATTTTAATTATGTATGTTTTAATTATAAACTGTCTTGATTATATGATTTATTGGTATATAAGCAATTTTAAATAAATTAAATAAATACATTTTAGTAGCCACACTCTGAACTGACTTTATCCTGTTTATATCCTTTTGAAAAGACAATCTCCAGAATTCTACACAGTATTCCAAATGAGGTCTCACCAGGAATGTAAACAGGAGTAATATCACCTCCTTTTTTCTGCTGACCTTTCCTCTTTGTATGCAGTAGGGATGTGAATCGTGTCCTCGATCGTCTTAACGATCGATTTCGGCTGGGAGGGGGAGGGAATCGTATTGTTGCCGTTTGGGGGGGTAAAATATCGTGAAAAATCGTGAAAAATCAAAAAAACGTAAAATCGCAAAACCGGCACATTAAAACCCCCTAAAACCCACCCCCGACCCTTTAAATTAAATCCCCCACCCAAATGACTTAAATAACCTGCGGGTCCAGCGGCGGTCCGGAACGGCAGCGGTCCGGAACGGGCTCCTGCTACTGAATCTTGTTGTCTTCAGCCGGCGCCATTTTCCAAAATGGCGCCGAAAAATGGCGGCGGCCATAGACGAACACGATTGGACGGCAGGAGGTCCTTCCGGACCCCCGCTGGACTTTTGGCAAGTCTTGTGGGGGTCAGGAGGCCCCCCCCAAGCTGGCCAAAAGTTCCTGGAGGTCCAGCGGGGGTCAGGGAGCGATTTCCCGCCGCGAATCGTTTTCGTACGGAAAATGGCGCCGGAACCCTCGCTGAACGACCTCCTGCAGTCGATCTCCTGCCGGCGCCATTTTCCGTACATAACGCCCTCGATAACATGATACAAAAACACAATTCACTACACACAACAAGAACCTCCAGCAAACTGCAACTAGACATACCGTGTTCCATAACGGTTTAAGACGATATTAAAATTATCGGACGATAATTTTAATCGTCCTAAAACGATTCACATCCCTAGTATGCAGCCAAATATCTTTCTGATTTTTACTGTAACTTTATTCACCTGTCTGGCCACCTTATCATCAGATACAATTACCCCCAAATCCCATTCTTCTTTCATGCTTATAGGTATTCCACCTCTAATACTGTACTTTTCCCTGGGATTTTGCATCCTAAATACATTACTCTGAATTTTGTAGTATGAAATCTTGTTTAGTTTCACAAGGTCCTTCTTCAGTTCCTCACAATCCACTGCTTTTTTAATGACTAGAAACAATTTTATGTTATCTGCAAATTTGGTCATCTCACTAGTTGTTCTTTTCTTCAGATCATTTATTAATATGCTAAATAGCATATGTAAACCCTCACTGGGACCAGGAGGGCAGGGGCACATGAGTGTTCCTAGGGCAATCCTTACCTTTCTCCCACTCTGATACAGTCCAAGAGCCCTGGGACAGGATTCTTTCCAATGGGGGCAGGACTAAATCTTCCAAAGCCTAAGATGGCTGAGGTGACTCTGGGGTGGTAAAGGTCTCTATCAACTTTAAAGGATATGATTGCCAGAAAAGACTCTGGAGGATCAGAATGAGTGTCCAAAAATACATCTTTACTGACAGAGTTCTTAAATAGCAAATTGGCACTATTCACATTGGATCTTGACTTCATAAAGTGAAATTTACAGCTCTCTAATTTATGTGTGCAAGTGTCCCTCAGTATTAGGCAGGGAAACTGTCACCCTCCTTAATTTGTACAAGCAAGGTTCCCAGTTGGGCAGTGTATTCTGGATGGAAAACCCCTTCCAAAAATACTAATGACAAAAAGGATTACAGTCCTTGCATAATATTTCCAAAGGTGAAGATTCCAATTGGCTGACCTCAGAATATATTTTTTAGGGATGTGAATCATTTTTGAACAATTAAAATTATCGTCAGTTAATTTTAAAATCATTCTAAATCGTTAGAGTGCATGATACAATACAAATGCCCCCGATTTATTGTCAGGGGCATTTGTATTGTATCGTTAAATAGGGCACGGGAATTATTTGGGGGAGGGCAGGAAAACCGGCACACCAAAACAACCCTTAAACCCACCCCGACCCTTTAAAACCAATTCCTTACCCTCCCCCACCCTCCCGAACCCCCCCAAAATGTTGTTACCTGGTGGTCCAGTGGGGGGGGGGGGGGGGGTCCCAGCGCGATCTCCCGCTCTCGGGCCATCGGCGCCATTTTGGCTGCCACTAATAAAATGGCACCGATGGCCCGATAAAAAAAACAACCCACCCGACCCTTTAAATCGACCCCCCCTCCCGAACCCCCCAAAAGCTTTTAAAATTACCTGGTGGTCCAGGGGGGCCTTGGGGAGAGATCCAGGGGAGCCTCGAGGAGAGGAGAGATCCAGGGGGGCCTCAGGGAAAGATTTCCCGTTCCCAGGCATCAGCTGTTCTAAAAAAAAATGGCGCCGATGCCCCTTTGCCCTTACCATGTGACAGGGTATCCGTGCCATTGGCCGGCCCCTGTCACATGGTAGGAGCACTGGATGGGGCCAGCTCCAGTGCAGGAACATAGCAGCACACTTCCATGGAAGTGTGAAGGCGGGGCAGGTTCTCCGTGAAAAGCAGACTGATTTAAGGATGCCTCACAAGCGTCTCATTCAAGACATTGGCATCCAGTGGAATTCCATCTATATGATGCTGCAGAGGTTAGTGGACTAGCAGACACCCCTTCATGACCTTTCTGTGGAAATGGACATAGGTGTGCAGTGTGCCCTAGGGCATCGTGATTGGTTAGTCGTGAGTCAGCTGGTAAAAATCCTGCAGCCCTTCAAGGATGCCACGGCGGATCTGAGTTCCAGAAGTGCCACCTTGGCTGACATCATCACTAGAATTCATTTTCTGGAGGAAAATTTGGAGGGCTTTGAACAGGAAGAGGGAATGACAGCAGAGGTGCTGCATTGTCTGGACTTTTTGCAGAAGCAGGTACAAGAGAGATTAAGACCTTTAACAAAAGACCAAACATACATGCTCGCCACAGTCTGTGATCCTTGTGTGAAAGGGAAACACGCCCTACAGTCCGATTGTCTCACATTTGTGAAGGACCTGCTGTTAATAAACGTCCATGAACAGGAGCGCCATAGGCAGAGACAGATTAGGCATGAAGCAGAGGAGGAAACAGCAGGCATTTCAGAGAGTAGTGTAAGCCCAAGCAGGAGCAGCACTCTGTCAGTGACAGCTAGTACTTCTTCTTCCACTTCACTACACCAAAAACATGTTGCCCCTAAAAAAGCATCTGTTCTGGAATGGGCTAGAGTGAAAACAGCTGGCAAGAAGGATTCTCAGCACACCCAAGCAAAGGAAACACCAGCACAAATGTCAGTGACATGGTATCTCACAGAGCCCATAGAGGACATGCAGTCAGATCCGCTGGCATATTGCACACACTAGTCCACTGTCTGGCCACTCCTAGCCAAAGTGGCTCAGCGATATCTGTCATATCCACCAACCAGTGTGCCCAGTGAACATGTATTTTCAATGACAGGGGATATCAGGAGCCCTCATCGCTCAAGCCTGGCACCAGAGTTGATGGAAATGCTAGTGTTTTTGAAAATAAATATGCCTTTGCTTTGGTTTCCAGATTTTCCCTGTGAATGGCAAGATTAATAAAAGAAATTTAAAGCCTTGCAGCAGCTACAACTACCTCATATGCTCCAGATAATATCAGCAGATATTGCTGTGCCTGTACATCCAGTCCTTACGTCAGTACAAGGGCCTGACCCCAACCACTGTGCCTGTCTGTCCAGCCCTTACGTCATTACAAGGGCCTGACCCCAAACGCTGTGCCTGTCTGTCCAGCCCTTATGTCACTACAAGGGCCTGACCCCAATTGCTGTGCCTGTCTGTCTAGCCCTTACGTCACTACAAGGGCCTGACCCCAAATGATGTGCCTATCTGAGTTTAGTTCTAGTATCTCTAATTTCAGTTTCATGTATTTGTGCATCACATCTTTCCAGAAAATTCTATTTCCTGTTTTGCAACATTTGGAATGTAAGAACATAAAAAGCTGACTTAAGATGTTTGGAGCTTGCATATTTCATATGCTCAATAGTTTTCATGACCTTCATCATATGGGCCATTTTCCATAAATCTTTCTTAGGTGCCAACATTAATGTTTCTAGTGCTATAGAAAACTGGTGGTAGTTGTACTCTAGTTCATCCTCTGTGTTCCCATAGTTTACAGAGACATTGTGTAGGGTACAAGTCAACATAGGTTGATATTGTAAATTTGGACTTGAGTAGCAGTTTTCATATTTCTGAGAGCTCTTCAAGTTCCTTTGTCATCAGCTGAAGTGCATAAGTACAGTTAATAGTTTCTGGGTATTTACTAGGGATGTGAATCGTTTTTCAACGATTAAAATTATCGTCCGATAATGTTTATATCGTTTTAAATCGTTATAGAACACGATACAATAGAAATTCTAACGATTTATCGTTAAAAATCGTTAAATCGTGTTAGTGCGCACTAACTCGAGTTAGTGCGCACTAACTCCCCGTTAGTGCGCACTAACTCGATTTAGTGCGCACTAACTGAAAATGATACAAATAAACACTTTCCAGGTCACTGAAGGTCAGTTAGGAATGAATATGTGTTCCTATTGGCTGGCTGCCCTCTTATCTATTGATGTTACCAAGGTTACCACTGAGGTGATGGTTGGGGGGATGGGAAATGGAACTGGAAACTAACGAACACCAACAGAAAATGAAACAAAGTGTTCACACTTCCCAGGTCAGTAAAGGTCACTTAGGAATGAATATGTATGTATGTATTCCTATTGGCTGGCTGTGCTCTTATCTATTGATGTTACCAATATGGTTGGGGGGATGTGAAATGGAAACAGTTGGAAGCTTGACAAAAAAAGTAATGTAATGATCAGCACTCACCTGACTAGAACTTGTTTGTTTATTATTTTTGTTAGCAGGCACCTGAAATGCTAGTGCATGTTGAATTTGCCAATCACTGTGCATTTCAGAAAGGTGGTCCTGGCTGGAACTGTACACAGTTCAAATATATGTAATTGATTGTTGGTAAGTGTATTTTTTAAGTAGCCACACTGGCACCAGTATGTTTACTTTTCCTCCTACTTAACTCACTAGCTCAGCTTTGTAAGAAGGGCTTCTCTGCTTGTGTGTTGTTTTTGTTTGGTGTGAGGAGAGCAGAAACATCAGATCTTTATTCAATCTACTACAGTCATCTCTTACAGTGCCCTATCCCTATTAATACCAGGAGTGTTGTGATCTTCCTGCACACAGTGCCCTAACCCTGATACCAGTCTGAGACAGCTCCCTCCCTGCATTACTAGTGAGAGGCTGGCTTCACAGACAGGGGGGAGCTGCCTGACCCTCACTCCTGACTTCCCCCATGTCCCAGCTAGTGAATGGTGTGGGGGGGAGGGGGGGGGGGGGGGGGGATGGTGAAGTCTGAGACAGCTCCCTCCCTGCATTACTAGTGAGAGGCTGGCTTCACAGACAGGGGGGGGAGCTGCCTGACCCTCACTCCTGACTTCCCCCATGTCCCAGCTAGTGAATGGTGTGTGGGTGAGGGGGGGGGGGGGGGAGGGTGGTGAAGTCTGAGACAGCTCCCTCCCTGCCTTACTAGTGAGAGGCTGGCTTCACAGACAGGGGGGAGCTGCCTGACCCTCACTCCTGACTTCCCCCATGTCCCAGCTAGTGAATGGTGTGTGGGTGAGGGGGGGTGGGGAGGATGGTGAAGTCTGAGACAGCTCCCTCCCTGCATTACTAGTGAGAGGCTGGCTTCACAGACAGGGGGGAGCTGCCTGACCCTCACTCCTGACTTCCCCATGTCCCAGCTAGTGAATGGTGTGTGGGTGAGGGGGGGGGAGGATGGTGAAGTCTGAGACAGCTCCCTCCCTGCATTACTAGTGAGAGGCTGGCTTCGCAGACAGGGGGGAGCTGCCTGACCCTCACTCCTGACTTCCCCCATGTCCCAGCTAGTGAATGGTGTGTGGGTGAGGGGGGGGGGGGAGGATGGTGAAGTCTGAGACAGCTCCCTCCCTGCATTACTAGTGAGAGGCTGGCTTCGCAGACAGGGGGGAGCTGCCTGACCCTCACTCCTGACTTCCCCCATGTCCCAGCTAGTGAATGGTGTGTGGGTGAGGGGGGGGGGAGGATGGTGAAGTCTGAGACAGCTCCCTCCCTGCATTACTAGTGAGAGGCTGGCTTCACAGACAGGGGGGAGCTGCCTGACCCTCACTCCTCCGGGGTATTGTGATCTTCCTGCACACAGTGCCCTATCCCTGATACCAGGGGTGTTGTGATCTTCCTGCATGCAGTGCCCTATCCCTACTAATACCAGGAGTGTTGTGATCTTCCTGCATGCAGTGCCCTATCCCTGATACCGGGATGTGTGCAAGAAGATCACAACACCCCCGGTATCAGGAATAGGGCACTGTGTGCAGGAAGATCACAACACCCCCAGTATCAGGAATAGGGCACTGTGTGCAGGAAGATCACAACACCCCTGGTATTAGGGATAGGGCACTGTGTGCAGGAAGATCACAACACTCCTGGTATTAATAGGGATAGGGCACTGTGTGCAGGAAGATCACAATACCCCTGGTATCAGGGTTAGGGCACAAGTTCTAGTCACATTGACTGATCACATTACTTGTTTTGTCAAGCTACCAACTGTTTCCATTTCCCATCCCCCATATACTGTCAGTAGGAAACTTGGTAACATGAATAAATAAGAGGGCAGCCAATAGGAATACATATTCATTCCTAAACTGACCTTAACTGACCTGAAAAGTGTCAAATTGTATCATTTTCAGTTAGTGCGCACTAACTCCCAGTTAGTGCGCACTAACTCCCGTTAGTGCGCACTAACTCCCGTTAGTGCGCACTAATCGGAAAAAACAATTTTTAACGATTTTTTAACTAAAAAATTGTGCCTAAGACGATTTTCTTGCCCTGCCACACGATTTCTATCGTTAAGACGATATGGAAAACGATTCACATCCCTAGTATTTACAAATAATCTCCAGCTCAGTTCTTGCTTCACAAATGGCAGTCTCTATTGCTCTAAAAGCATCCTCTGTTGAATTATCTTTCAGAAATGAAAAGATGCCATTTTCTTCTGGCAGTGAACCAGTTCAGGAAGAAGTGACAGATCAAACCACAACATACCTGCACAAAGGAAAGGGAACTCTCCCGGGTGTCATCTATCTCTTAGTACCCGCTGACACATGTTGAACCAGAACCGCTGTTCACATGGAAACCTCCTCCACTTCACCACAATTTGAAGGCTTGTGCTCCACTCTTGGGGCAAACACATTTCAGGGAGCCCTTTCCTGCACAAAGGAAAGGGAACCCTCCCCAGGTGTCGCCTGTCTCTTAACAACCGCTGACACATTGTGAACCGCTGTTCACATGGAACCCTTCCCCACTTCACCACACTTTGAAGGCCCAGGCTCCACTCTGGGGCAAACCCATTCCAGGGAGCCCTTTCCTGCGCAAAGGAAAGGTAACTCTCCCTGGGTGTCGCCTATCTCTTAGTACCTGCTGACACATGTTGAACCAGAACCGCTGTTCACATGGAAAACTCCTTCACTTCACCACACTTTGAAGGCCCAGGCCCCACTCTGGGGCAAACCCATTCCAGGGAGCCCTTTCCTGCGCAAAGGAAAGGGAACTCTCCCTGGGTGTCGCCTATCTCTTAACACCCGCTGACACATGTTAAACCGCTGTTCATATGGAAACCTCCTCTGCCTCGGCCTTCAAAATTCTTGTTTGCATATCTGCTACATTCACCATATTTTAAAAGACCAGCGAGAGCTCACTAGATGCTAACAGAACCACCATACTCTAGGAGCGAACCCATTCTAGGGAGCACTTTCCTGCACAAAGGAAAGGGAACTCTCCCCGGGGCTCTTGTTTGAATATTTGCTACTACCACCAAGATCTGCACCCGCAGCAGCTCCACCCCACCCAGGCATAGTTCATCATGTTTCAGGTCCTAGCACGCGTGTTAGACTCCTTGGTCCATGTTTCAAGATGGGTCGGGTGGACAGTACGCCCCGGTTGACAGTTGCGCCGCATGCAGGGGGCCCTGTCCCCCTTCACCCCGCTCCCCTCTTCTTAGGTTCTATCTGAGAAGCTTGTTTGCTGTTTGTGCTCTCTCAGAGTGTCTCAAATCTTTATTCAATTGCTATTGCTAGTTTGCTATAATTAATTTTCTATTGCTGAAAAAGATATTTGTTCTTTTTTGCTGCTGTGCCTGCCAGGCTTTTTTTTTACTGTACTTTTTTTATTGAACTATTTGTTGACTATCGGACTCGTGCCGGTATTTAGCCTTAGATGGAGTTTACCACCCTCTTTTGTCTGCATTCACAAACAACCCGACTCCAAGAAGACCTGGTCCTGGCACGCCGGAGGCCACTACTACTGGCCTAACACCATCTTCGAGCTGAGCCTTGTCTTGTCTTGCCTCCTTGTCTTTCCCCTATCCTCATCCCAATAACCACAACGATCGAAGATGTACTCAGTCTTACAGCAAACCTTATCTCAATCAGAAACATGCTGAACCACCTAAAGCTATGCCTCAATATGAACAAAACAGAATGCATCCTCATTGAAAGAAACATCTCTGATCAAACAACCCCAATGCCTTCCTTACAAATTGACAACACTAACATACAATTAAAGAACAATGCTAAGGACCTCGGTATTTGGATCGACAATGAATTGAACCACAAAAAGAACATCGCAACGAAAACGAAAGAAGGTTTTCACAAACTTCACATATTCAAACACCTTAAACTGCTTCTACACCAGCAAGAATTCCGAACCGTCCTGCAATCACTTATTTTCTCCAGCCTCGATTATTGCAACTCGCTTCTGATTGGCCTTCCAAAATCTACCTTAAAACCACTACAATTGTTACAAAATGCCGCAGCCAGCAAGAAGAAATCTGACCATATCACCCCTGTTCTGAGAAGTCTTCCCTGGCTAACGGTTGAACTTTTGGCCAGCTTGTGGGGGGCCTCCTGACCCCCACGAGACTTGCCAAAAGTCCAGCGGGGGTCCGGAAGGCCGCTGGACCCGCAGGTTATTTAAGTTATTGGGGGGGGGTTCGGGAGGGTGGGGGATTTAATTTAAAGGGTCGGGGGTGGGTTTTAGGGGGTTTTAGTGTGCCGGCTCACGATTCTAACGATTTATAACGATAAATCGTTAGAATCTGTATTGTATTGTGTTCCCTAACGGTTTAAGACGATATTAAAATTATCGGACGATAATTTTAATCGTCCTAAAACGATTCACATCCCTAGGCTGCCGTGCCATTGGTCAGCCCCTGTCACATGGTCACCGGCGCCATCTTGTACTCCTACCACGTGACAGGTAGGTCATGTGGCAGGAGGTCGCTCCGGGACCCCCGTTGGACCCAACCAGAACTTTTGGCCAGCTTGGGGGAGCCTCCTGACCCCCACTGGCCATCAAGCTGGCAATCAAGCTGGCCAAAAGGCCTCCTGACTCCCCCAAGCTGGCCAAAAGTTCCGGTTGGGTCCAACGGGGGTCCGGGAGCGGAGGCGCGGAGGAGCACGTGACGTCCGCGTCACTCCGACGTGACGCAGACGTCACGTGCTCCTCGCAAAGGAATACAGGGATGGCTTCCTGACTCCCCGCTGGACCACCAGGGAGTTTTGGTAAGTCTTGGGGGGGTCAGGAGGGTGGGGGCTTTAAGTGTTTATTTATTGTTTATTTAGGTTCAATGTATTCAACATAGCTACGTTGAATAAGTTGAAAATCGCGATGCGTTGCGCATCATCACTTTTTTAAGTTAAAAAAAAAAAAGTTGCGTTTTACATATGCGTTCAAAACGAATGCACACCCCTACTGACTATCTCTGCTCTGCCAGCCTGTCTTGCCCCAATCAACTTTCTGCCACTCTGCCTTGCTGCCATACACCAGATGACTCACTTTACTCATTGTGGTGTTCTTGCCACTTTCATGGTTCCTCAGTGTCTTGAGCTGATTGAAACAAAAGAAAAGAACAGAAATTAGATCAGTAGGCTATATGGTCTTTTTCGGCTATCATTTTTCTATGAAAAGTCTGATGTGAGTGATTGTATATTTACATTGATTTTACAAAGGCTTTATCTGTTCTTTGGATAAATAAAGGATTATTCTCTCTAACCAGTATTAGAGATATAATAACAGAATGTCATCCTGCAGCCCAGACAACAGGGGCTTAACATTCCCCTAGCTGATATCATTTGAACCCATATGGACATAATAGGACTGTAAGAGCTCCTAGATAGGATGCTATCTGTATGATTTTAACCTCCATCTTCCTCACTGCCTATTGTGCTGGTCGTGCTAGCACAATCACCTGCACAGAACAATGAAACTGTAATCATAATGGATATATAAACCACCTCAAGGGTGGAGTCCCTTCACGCTTTGGTGCGTGAGGGTAGGTAGGAACTCACAATCCCTTTTTCCTGCCAGGCTTTGTGTGGTCAAGTAAAACCCACCCAGTCAGGCTTCTGGGGTTAGGGAGGGAAAGGAGAGATAAAATTAGGAAAACATCCTGTGACAGGATATTTATCATGAAAACCTTTGCAATAAATGATGCTGTGCCAATAGGTTTAACAAATTTATTATATAGAAAAAGAAAAGAATTATGAACTGGCTGGTAACAATGATATACCAAATATTTTTTAAGCAAAAGTTCAAGAAAAGGCTCTTTAATTACTTCAACAACAATTTTAAACTTTAAACACCTTCAAACATTTTCCTTTTAGTTTAGGAAAACTTTAATCACTGGTAACAATTATATTATTTTTCTCATAGGACTTTCAGCTAACACCACTATAGCAGGATCATTTAACCTTAGCATTAAGGCCCTAATGCAAAATGATAAATGATCCTGCTAGTGTGTAGTTCTCAAATGTGAGTGTGCCACACTTATTGTCTGGCCCTTTGTTTTGGTCCAAGCCCTGGTATGATGATATCCACTACAGCGGGTGCCTCCTGGGTGATGGGTCGAATGTTGGCAGACATCTCTGGTGCAATGGACCTGGTGGCCACATGTGTTGGT
Source organism: Rhinatrema bivittatum (assembly GCF_901001135.1). Taxonomy (NCBI): domain Eukaryota; kingdom Metazoa; phylum Chordata; class Amphibia; order Gymnophiona; family Rhinatrematidae; genus Rhinatrema; species Rhinatrema bivittatum. The sequence goes on along the minus strand of NC_042615.1, from coordinate 260,579,440 downwards.
ACTCCTCTGGGAATACCTACTACTTGACTTTACAAAATCAATAACAAAGCCTATCTTCCTCACACTAAGAATCTTCTACCAGTTAGATGTTTCCGAGAAAGGTATCTTTTGGCTTGTTGAATAGATCATCTAGCTTTGAAAAATAAAAGGATAATAAAAAATTCCCTGTCTTGAATTTTAATTTAGTTGAACAGCACTCACTGTTTCACAATCTTCCCCACTTCCCTCTAGTAAGAACAGAAGACATAGAACCACTTTCCTGTTCAATGCTTTTACAATTAACTTCTGTCTTTTTACCTTAAAACAAGACACAGGAGTAACTTTGAACCACAATCACTTTTTCCTTTTTCAATCATCTCAGTCACATAGTAAAACAGGTGTTTCAGTACCTGGGACTGTCCCACTTTGCCTGGAGTATGGCAGAGCTGGTGAACAGTGCTTCCACCCTTGTCTAGCACCAAGTTTAGCTGAGAAACAGTTTTTTATCCCAGAGCATATCTTTGCCCTGGTGACATCATATAAAAATAGTGCTTTTTAAAAAGTGATTACATTCCTTACTCCTGTATCTCTCAGCCTTCTTCATACTCTGGCACAGGTGTCAGTCACCTCACTTTCTAATAGAGATGTGAATCGGAACTGGAATCGGTTTGGATTCCGGTTCCGATTCACATGTGGGGGGTTTTTCATCGGGCCCGATCGCGGTTTTGTTTATCGGCTGCGCCCTGTCACATGGAGGGAGCACTGGATGGCCTGCGCCATCTTTAAAAATGGACACTGCCCCTCATTCAAGCAGCAGGCAAAAATGTTTTATTCTTCCACCTGTCCACATTTATTATTTTTCTATCCCAGTTTCCCAAGTAAAGAACCCTTGCATGCTGCCACAGAAGAGTTCTGAATCATTTCTGCCACACAGTAAGGGGTAGATTTTCAAAGGGTTACGCGCGTAATATACGTGCGTAACCCCCGAAAACCTACCCCTGCCGAGCCTATTTTGCATAGGCTTGGCGGCGCGCAAGCCCCGGGACGCGTGTATGTCCCAGGGGTTTAAAAAATGGGCGGCCCGGGGGCATGGCCGGAGGCGTGGCTGTGGTTCGGGGGCGGGCCAGAATCCTCCTGCAGAGCGACCTGAGCCGGGGGTTGGCGAGCTGGCGCGCGCAAGTTGCAGAGGCAGGTGTAACTGAACGAAATAAGGTAGGGGGAATTTAGGTAGGGCTGGGGGGGGGGGTGGGTTAGATAGGGGAAGGGAGGGAAAGGTGGGGGGGGACAAAAAAACCCAAAAAACGGGGAAAGCCATCGGGCTTCCCATAGGGCTCGATGTGCGCAAGGTGCACAAGTGTGCACCCCTTTGCGTGCGCTGAGCCTGGATTTTATAACATGTGCGCGTAATATTAAAAATCTGCCCCTAAATGTTTCTCCTGATAGCATTGGGGTATCAACTGCACACACCCAGTTCTGACCCTGAACAAACAGATTGGATCAGAGGATACCAGAGAAGGAGCAACATTCTATCAATCAGTAACTTTCACAAGCACTAGTTTTCTTGGAAAAGATATCTAAAAAAGAAAAGAATGAAAGAAAAGCAGCAAAAACACTCAGAGGTCCATATTGAAAAGACAGCCAGCTAGGGAGCATGTTCAGCTAACTGACACAGATAAATTTATTATTATTATTATTATTAATATTATTATTATGATGATACACATCCCTCCCACCACTTAGCCATATAACTATTTATCTAGCTAAGTAGTTTTCTAGTTAAGTGGTGACCACTGAACATGGCCAGAAATTCAGACACCACCACTTAGCCGGATAAGTCAAAACTTATCCAGCTAAGGGCCTCATTTTCTAAAGTATCGCAGGCCTGCGATACTTTACGTAATGAGGGGCGGAGGGGCCAAAACGGGGGGGGGGGGGGGTGGTCCTGCGCTAGCCGGCAGTGATTGCACCACCACGGTGCGATCACTGCTGGTTTCGCACCCAATAGCGCCACCATAAAAGGTGTAGCTATTGGGTGCGAAATAGGATGTGAAAAGACCCTTACCTTTTCATCGTCCGCGGCGTCTTCGTGGAGTCGGCCCCGGTGACGCCCCGACTCCTCCTCTTCCGGGGCCGACTCCGCCCCCATCTTGGTATCGCACGCGATAAGGGACTTTTCGTGTGTGAAACGTCCCTTATCACGTGCGATCCGTCTGGAAAAATGACCCCCTAAGTGGTGCTGATTATTAGGACCTTAGAAATTTAGTTAAAAATACAGCAAATGTGAAGTCAGCTGATCATGAAGTAAATTGAATCTATTTGTTAAAATGCTGCATTATTCTCACTTTGAATAACATTGATAGATTTATAGAGGAAACCAGGGTGTTTACACTTCTACAATATCTAGCTTTCATGCTGCATTGAGTCTATTCTTTAGTTAAATACTTGGAAACAGAGCAACCTGGCAACAGTGTCCATGGACAATTTCACATCTAAAGCAAGCAGACAGCAGATCTTCCACTAAGGTTAAAATAAATTATGGATCAGAGAGGTGCTGCCACTCCTAGGAAGAATGACAAAAGCCTTTCTTTAAAAATCTGGTGGTGGTCAGTACTGACCTCAAACATTTTGTAGCAGAAGTGCAAATATAAAAACATTTGTAAACTGAAGTTTTGTTTTGTTTTTTATCAGGGTCTGGAAGCCAGTTATAGAAGCTGGAGATGTGCTCATATAGGAGGAAATTTTCAAAAAGATATGCAAGGGTGTTGTGTGGGTAAAATAAGCATATATGTTCCTAAGCAATATGTACACCCATTTAAGTTATTTATAAAACTTGAGTGTACACATCTACTTGCAATGTCGCACATTCAAGGTTTATAAATAGTTTTAAAAAGGGGCAGTTGATGGTCATGTGATGCTGTTGGAGTGATCAGATGTGTCCCTGATCTTTCTAAGGACCTTCTCCTCTATAAGCAGAAATAAAATCAGCGATTCTCCCCCACAGCTGTTTACCTGGTCCGGACTTTATCTGCCATCTATCACGGAAGCGTTTTGTTCATCCCTAGCCCTGCACAATCGGGGAGCAAGGCTTCAAAAACTGAACAAAAAGGACAAGGAGAAAGTGAAATGGACAGCCCCAAAATGGCCAACCAAACAGACATACAAACGACTGCGGAGGCTTCTGATCTCACCGGGGCGGACATAGCCATGACCGTGATCGCTGCACTCAATAATAAGCTCTCTTATCTTCCTGCCCAGATAACGGGGGTAAGTGCGCAACTTTCTGGCATTGAGCAGCAACTTCGGGCAGCGGAACAGCATTTTTCTGACGTGGAAGATGTATCGGCTTCCATGGCACAGGAGGTGAAGGCCCTTAAAGAAAGCTGCATAGCACTGTAGCTTAAAGTTGAGGACCTTGAGAACTGGTCCCGCCTGAACAATTTGCGGGCCATTGGTATACCTGAGTCAGTCCCGGAGCAAGACCTAGGCCCCCGATGCAAACATGGTGAACTTGGGCCTTACAACTGGATGCCAATCATGGTGAACTCAGAATTGAGAGGGCCCACAGTCTGGGACCACCACCTACAGGAAACAACGCTTCTACTCGGCCCCGGACAACAATCTTCAGGGTCCTTAATTATGCACATAAGGTGCAAATTCTACAGGCGTACAGATGCCAATCAGAGCTACAATATGAAGGAGAAAAAATGTTATTATTCCAGGATTACTCCACCTCAGTGGCGTCTCACAGGAAGGCCATCATTCCTGTATGCTTGCAACTCATGAAATTGAAGATCCGCTCCATCTTGTTATACCCAGCAAAACTTAAAATCTTTCATGAAGGACAGCTTCATGTTTTCACTGAAGTTGCCCCTGCTGATTCTTTTATTCAAGATTTAAAAGCAGGCAGATGATTTCAGAAAGTCTCCGGGCTGCCTCAACAATGAGCGTGCTAACTTTTCCGTTATTCTACTTAATTTTCTATTGGTTTTTGGAGATGGGAGAAATCTTGGGAACCTTTTTTCCTCACCATGAACCTGTTGTTGATACACTTTTTGTTTTTACTTTGTTTAGGTTCTTGCTTATTGTTAACAAAGGGGAGTAGGGTCCCCACAGCTCTAATGGCTCTTTTCTGGAGCCTCTGGCTCATGGTGGTTGCTGAAGGAGAAGAATGGAGTTTTTATTTCTCTCCACTACTTCACCTCGCTTCCACACCGAGGGAATTTTTGGGGGGTCTTTTGCTGAGCAGGCGCAGGTCTATAAATGGAAATATTTTATTATCTAAGTATGCACTATGTGAATTGTACTGTATTCTTTATTCAAATGGTAAAACATAAGGGCTAATTTGAGGAGGCACATTTGGATCTCTCCACATATTATTTTGAGTTAAGGTTTCCTATGGGGGGGGGGGGGCTAGGCTGTGGAGGGGGCCCTCTTCACACAACACTGGGATTTGGCCATTATGGCTTAAGCTATACACATGACATGAACAGACTACGATGCTGTACCTGGAACGTTTGCGGTATTAGCTCAGTTACGAAAAGATAAAATTCTGCAGGCATTGCATCAATATAAAGTAGATGTGGCCATGCTGCAGGAGTCTAAACTTTCTCAGGTAGAACATAATAAATCACAAAAGCAGTGGGTTGGCAAAGTGTTCCAACACTAGGAAGGCGGGCACAGCTATTCCCTTCCACAAGGCCATATCTCTCAACTTCAGAACTCCTGGGCAGACCCTGAAGGGCGGTACATTTTTTGGGATGTCAATATATGGCAAATGATTTTTCTTACGGAACGTATATGCACCCTCCCAATATTCCCAATATTTTTTTAATATTCTCTTTAGTATATTATTCTCCCATTCCTATTTAACTATTATTTTAGGGGGACATTTTAATACAGTCTACGATCCAACTAAAGACTGGCAACCCCCTAGAACCGACTCCCAGATAGACAGGTCATGAGGCCTTCCCAATCTCTGTCAACACTTAGATCTGGTGCGCATTTGGAGAGTCCTTCACCCTATGGAGGAGGATTTCACCCATATCACTAGGGCACATTGGTCTAAATCTCAGTTAGACTATCTTCTGCTCAGTCAAACTCATTTTGTCAAAGTGACTGGCTCTGAGATAGGCCCTCTTGCTATCTCAGACCATGAACCTGTTTGAGTGAACTTCAATGGACTTTCCCCACTCCAAGGTACAAGGAGGTAGAAATTCCCAGCTTACTTATATTATGATGTTAAATTCCAGAATTATCTAAAGGAGAAATGGAGTGAATTTGCTTTTTTTAATCAGGAACACCAAGTAGATCCTCTTCTATATTGAGACACACCTAAAGCAGTGGATGGAACATGGAGCTGGATGGACAAGCTAATGCAAGCGCTGTAGGGTTAATTCCGATGATAGGTTTGCATCATGCTGCTTTACAGGTAGCATGTACTGAGATGGCTGCTGCAGGTGTGTGGGTGTGGTTGGAGTGGGGGGTGGTTTGCTTCCCAGATGCCAGTGGCATGCCAGAAGTCCTATTAGAGAGTCCCTTTTTGCTGTGACAGGTCTGCTTTGTCTCATCTCTGTTGATCATATCATGCATACTTCACATAGAGGTTGTCACCCCAGCCTGCATCTTTTGACACTCACTCTGTGCTGTGTAGATGCTGGCAGGGTAGGCCTACCTTTTTTCAGCCATATGAAGGACACTACCTTTCCTGTGATATGGTTCACCTATATCAGCAGTGAAATGTGGGGGGACACCATTTGGTAACCACCGTAGGCACTAGGGATGTGAATCGTTTTTTGACGATTTAAAACAATCGTCAGATATATTTTAAATCGTCAAAAATCGTTAAGCGTCGCGATACAATAGAAATTCCCCCGATTTATCGTGAAAAAACCCCTAAACCCACCCCGACCCTATAAAACAAATCCCTTACCTCTCCCCACCCTCCCGAACCCCCCAAAACTTTTTACGAGTACCTGGTGGTCCAGTGGGGGAGCGGGGACCGATCTCTCGCTCTCGGTCCATTGGCGCTATTTTGGCTGCCACTCAAAATGGCACCAATGTCCGACCCTTTGAAAACGACCCCTTAGCTTCCCCCACCCTCCCGATCCCCCAAAAACATTTTAAAATTACCTGGTGGTCTAGTGGTGGTCCCGGGAGCGATCTCCCATTCTCAGGCCGTCGGCTGCCACTCATAAAGATGGCGCCGATGGCCCTTTGCCCTTACCATATGACAGGGTATCCGTGCCATTGGCCAGCCCCTGTCACATGGTAGGAGCACTGGCTGGCCGGCGCCATCTTTAAAGATGGCCGCCGTCGTATTTAAAGATGGCCACCGCCGTATTTCAAGATGGCCGCTGCCATCGTAAAGCTGGCCACCGCCACCTTTAAAAATGTCACCGGCCATCCAGTGCTCCTACCATGTGACAGGAGCTGGCCAATGGCACAGATACCCTGTCTCATGGTAAGGGCAAAGGGCCATTGGCGCCATCTTTATGAGTGGCAGCCGACGGCCCGAGAATGGGAAATCGCTCTGGGACCACCACTAGAGCACCAGGTAATTTTAAAATGTTTTGGGGGGCTCGGGAGGGTGGGGGAAGCTAAGGGGTCGTTTTTAAAGGGTCGGGTGGGTTTTTTTTTTTTTATCGGGCCATCAGCGCCATTTTTGAGTGGCAGCCAAAATAGCATCGATGGCCCGAGAGCAGGAGATCGGTCCCCGCGCCCCCACTGGACCACCACGTAATCGTAAAATGTTTTGGGGGGGGGGGGGGGGTTCGGGAGGGTGGGGGAAGGTAAGGGGTTAATTTTAAAGGGTCAGGCCTCACTAAAAAAAAAAATAATGATGTGAATCGGAACCAATTCCGATTCACATCACCCACATCACCCACGATCAGATTTTTCCCCCCCTCTAGCCGAACCCGATCGTTAAGACGATCAGGCACACGATTCACATCTCTAGTAGGCACTTCACATGTTCTCTTATCTAACTTTCCCTTCCAGACTGCTGTGTACTTGCTGAGTGTTGGAACAGACTGTTAACTGCTGGGTGAGATGTAGGGAGGAGGAGTGAGGGCGTATTGTCTGGTCCACAAAGTCTATAGGTGAAGTGCAGAGGCTATAGTCGGCTGGTGCTGGAGCTGGGGACCAGGAATACTTGCACAGACTGCCTGCCAACCCTGTAGTGGGCTGCCTTCAGGATCTGGATGCTACCTGTAAGGTCATCCTTACCTTTCACGTATTTATACAGACCCCCAAGCCATGCCAGTACAGGGGTGGCAGGCAGTCTGTGGAAGCATTCTTGGTCGCCAGCTCCAGCACCATCCCTCTACAGTCTGCTCTTCACCTGTGGACATTATGGACCAGACAGTACTCCCTCACTCCTCCTCCATACTTCTCACCCAGTTGCTGACACTCTGTTTCAACACTCAGCAAGTAGACGTCCTATTAGGTTAACAGTGAAAGGTACAAATATTTGCATTCTCATACCCTTTCAGTCCTGACACAAATAAGGGGGATGTGTATCAAGTCTTGTGTGATGATGACTCTAACTTCCACTTTACATCACATAATAAGCTGTACATGTACACAAGATTCTGTGTTGGGCAAGAAGCTACTCTGCATGTGACATACAGGGCCATGTAAACAGGAGTTTCCTAACAGTAATGTATGTGTAGAAGAAAACAAGAGGCAAAAGTGAAGGTCCCCAGTAATGAGCTTTTTCTTAACCTCTGGCTGTCTTCCTTACCAGCATACATTGAGCATTCAGTGGTATGCCATAGCCCATATGGTCTTACCTGCTAGATAAATGCCAAGTTGGAATGTGCCAGGGCATTATAGCATGCAAGGTGATGTAGAGGGCAATCCTTTTACCTTCTGAATTGTTAACACAAAAAACACACAATGAAAGGAGACAACCAGGAAATGTAGTTTTCCAAACACTGACCATTTTATTAGCAAACACATGTAGTGAACTGTTTGAAATAAAGTCAATGTCTAAAGTAATCATATTCTGCAAGGACAAGACAGCAAATAGCACAAAAAAACCTGTATATTTCATGAGCAGCACAATCTGTGTACACCTGTACATAAATAGATTGAAATGGCATCATTACGTATACAGGCTTAGCATCTTATCCTTTATGCACAATCATGATTACAACGAAGAACAAAGAAAGCAGAAGTGGCACCCCAGTACCTTCAGTACTGCTGTAATGTTATAGGTTAAAGCAGCAGTACTATGTGCTGTAAACCCAAAGGCCACAGACAGTCCATGTTGAAAGAGTGCACTGAAGGGGACAGCTTAAGGGCCAAGGCAGCAAAGTTCAGCATGAAAGCAGCAGGACCAAGACCAAACCATTCAGTATGAAGGCAGTAGGCCCAGGAATGGAGAGTGCAGCATCGACACAGCAGCGGCAGCAGAAGACCTAGCAACATGGAGGCAGGAGGCCCAAGAGGAGACCCAGCAGCATGGAGGCAAAAGTTGCAGGAGCTGAGATGAGATGAGACACCAGCAGCATTGAGTAGAAGATGAGATGTCAGCAGCTGGACACCGAGTGCAGGCCACTTCAAGGAGGCTGGAATATGTGCAAAGCATCAAAGAGGCCTTCTTAGTTAGTGTGTTGAATGAAAATGTTTGAGAGTACACCATACGTTGTGTGTGCTGGCACAGCAACTCTGTAGTGAGTCGGGGCCCAGTAGGCTTCTTCCATCTAGATGGCACAGCAACTCTGTACAGAGGCTGTCCCAGGCTTCTCCTACAAATGTTCTTCTTTGGCCTTGTAGGCCAGGTGGTTGAACTGTTCATGGTACCTTGCCACATCCTGGCTTGCCACTTGGGGGGGGGGGGGCATAAGTTTGGGGGACCTACTCCTTATGTGTCACTTCATGGGGACTACTGCGGGGTGTGGAGTCTACAGATGCAGTGGAGGACTCTGATGGCTGCTCTGGCATCTTTTGGAGGATCTGTGTCAGAACATTAGTCATGTTGCTCATGGCAGCAACCAGTTTGTTAATGTTCTGTGTGTCTGCTGCAGTTTCCTGTTGCAGGATGTGGTTCTGGGGTTTACAGACCTCTTGAGGCCCTATAGCTCTACACGTATGTGCCTGAGCTCTGTAAGATGCATTGTTGGTGCTGGTGCTGGTGCCGGCGCTGGTTCTAGTGGCGGTACTGGTTCCATGACAGTGCAGGTGCCGCAAAAAATAGGATATAGTTATTTCCTGCGATAGATCCCACGATAATGTGTGATAGTCTATCCATTAAACCCGCCCAAACTCCTCCCAATTGACTACTAATTCCAAATTTGCATATGCATTTGGCGATTAGCTCTTTATCACGTGCGTTACAGCCCTAACGTGATTTGATGAATGACCTCCTTTGTACCTTATTCACTAAGGATTTTCCCCATAGACACAAAATGGGAGAAAAGCCTTAATGAATCTGGCCCTTAGCTGGTTAGAACATATCCGGCTAAATTCGGATGTATATTCAGTGGCATGGCTATGTTGCTGAATATATGTGTATAACTGAGTACTTAGTTGTATAAGTCTAACCGGCTAAGTTTAGACCTGTTCCATAGCACTTCTTGGTTAGTATTTCAACTTATGTGGCTAAGTCTGAATATTAGCAGTTAGCCGCTTAAGTTGTATAACTTATATGGCTAAGCGGCAGTCGCTGAACATGCGCGCATATTGGGGCGGATTTTCAGAGCCCTGCTCGCGTAAATCCGCCCAAAACCGGGCGGATTTACGCGAGCAGGGCCCTGCGCGCCGGGAAGCCTATTTTACATAGGCCTCCCGGCGCGCGCAGAGCCCCGGGACTCGCGTAAGTCCCGGGGTTCTCGGAGGGGGGCGTGTCGGGGGGCGGGCCCGGTCGTCGCGGCGTTTCGGGGGCGTGTCGGCAGCGTTTTGGGGGCGGGTACGGGGGCGTGGCTACGGCCCGGGGCGTGGCCGCACCCTCCGTACCCGCCCCCAGGTCGCGGCCCGGCGCGCAGGAGGCCCGCTGACGCGCGGGGATTTACGCCTCCCTCTGGGAACGGGGGTAGGCTGCGCGGCTCGGCACGCGCAGGCTATACGAAATCGATAGCCTTGCGCGCGCCGATCCAGGATTTTAGCCGATACGCGCGACTACGCGCGTATCTACTAAAATCCAGCGTACTTTTGTTTGCGCCTGGAGCGCAAACAAAAGTAGGCTGTTCGCGCTCGTCTGAAAATCTACCCCATTCTGAGCCACTACCTAGCCGCACAAGTCCCACTTATCCAGTTAAATAGTGCTGAACGTGATTGAATATTGACTTCTAAGCTTCTGTGTGCTTTCTGTCAATTTTATTTGATTTTAAAAATTAAATCAGTTATGAACTAGACAACCCAAGCAAAGCTGGGTATATTTATGTAAAACAAAGTACTTAAATAAAGGTACAACTCCTACTATTGATAATATCTTCTACTAATTAAATCTTAAAGCTAAACAGTAAATGTTAAACCGATATCAGATAAATCTTAAGCCCTGGGTACCCAAAAAGTGATGCACCCCTAAAATCTAATCCTATCTGTGTGCACACAAAAATAAACAGTGGGGCCCAGGATCTTCAAAATGAAGATAAATAGCAGGTAATCAGACTAGTGCTGTGGACTTCAAGGGAAAAAAAATCAAGTCTATTTCCCTGACGTAAACAAATCCTTTCCTCTTCCTTGCCATATCCTTGCAATGTTTCTCCCAAGCAAAGCACAAGCTTTTCCTTTCAGCTCCTGGATCGGGGAGGGAGGGACCTGCCAATAACTACCCCCCAGATTTTCAGCAGAGCTGGTATTAGGCTGTAGCAACAAAGGGCCTGGATTGCTCTCCTTCTTTCTCTCTGTCTTTGTTACTTATCTCAACTCCGACTGGACGGAGATCCTAGTATGCAACTCCTGCTTCAGCATCTGGACTTTGCTTTCCAGCTGTTAACACCAATGTTCTCTAGCTCCAGACTCCTTGAGATGGCTTGCATTGTGCTGACCTGTTTTCAGCCATGTCCGTCCCTGACCGCACCCGTCTTCACAGGTCTCAGCTCTGGGCCACACCCCTCAGCAAGCCCAGGAAAAAACCAGACTAAACCATACCTTGTTTTCTCTTTGTTCACTCAGGATCAGTGTTGCCAGGTTTTAAGCAGGTTTTGGGGCCCAAAATAGGACACTTTGTAGCCCAGCAGTAGCCCAAGTATCCCAGGAAAGGAAGGTCCCAAGCCCAAAAGTAGTTCAATCTTCAAAAGACAATATAAAGGCTAAAATAAATGGTATTTTCAATAATTATTTTATTTCTTGTACACTTGTAGTATATTAACTGTATGGGAACAGATGGATGTACAAAACTGCATCAAGCAAGACTGAAAAGAAATCAAACAATATATTCATCTTGAGCAGGGCAATCCTTCCTGCCCAGGAGACAGACAACTCCATCTACTTCTGCATATTTTACTATTGTTTTGAGAGAGGAAAAAGGAGTGAGGCAGACAGGTAAGAAAATGAGAGAAAGTAACAAAAGCACAGGAGTTTGATGATCCCAATATAAACAACTTACAAGACCATCACCACCACCATCCCTTTACAATCTTCTTCCCCGTAGAGTGTGCTCAACAAGCTCCCTCACCTCTCTTTGCCTCATCTCTTCACCCCACACTCCTCTCACTCCTCTTCCTACCTCCCACCCCCTATCTCTGCTCCAACCCATCAATTTTCCAAGCTCTCCTGACCTCTTTCACTTTTTCTCCCACACTCCCCTTTTCTTCTCCTGTTCACCCCACTCAATCCCCTCCCTCTACCCCTCAACCCCATACTCCCCTCTCTTTCTCTCCTGCCCCCACCTTTTTCTGCCTCTACTACAGTCGTGGCTGGGCTGGCTGGTTAAAGGTAATTCCCTGGCAGAAGCAGTACAGGATTCCAAAGCTGGGCAGAGCAGGATCTTCTGCCTGTATGGCCACTTCCCTCCTGGGTTGATCTTGCAAGATCTGGTAGCCAACAGTTCTTCTCTGGCAGTGCACTTGGATTGAGGATTCAGGCCGAGACAGCTCAGGCTGTGGACAGGGCAGGCAGAGTTCTGGCAGAAACACATCTAACATCAGGCTGGGTCAGGAACAAGAAGTCAGTACAATGGCAAGCAGGAACTGGGACAGGTGAGGAGTCAGGGGCAGAGCAAGTTGGGAAACAGGGCAGACAAGGAGACGAGAACTGGAACTGGAGCAAGAGCTGGGATACAGTACAAAGCAAGATAAATCTGGAACACGGTGCAAGTCAAGGCAAAGCAAATCTGGAACAGGATGCAAAGCAAAGCAGGGGCAGAATGAGTAAGACACCAGACGACCACTGGAAGACCAAGCAAGCAGGACAAGGACAATCTAGGAACACATTGGCGAGAAAGGCCACTGCGAGGCCTAGGCAAAGCAAGAGCAAGGCAAGGAAGGCCACTGGGAGGTCTAAACAGAACAAGGGCGAGGCAAAAAAGGCCACTGGAAGGCCTAACAGAGGACAAGAGCAAGGCAAAGAACACACGGGCAAGGAAGGCCACCGGGAGGCCTAAACAGAGTAAGGGCGAGGCAAAGAACCACAACAACTAGGTCCAAGGCAATGTGAATGTGGTGAAAAATTATAAATATAATAAATTTGGTTACCTGCTCGTTGAGGGGATTCAATTTCTGTAGTCCCTGATTTGGTGAGGCAGGGAGCCCAATGCAGGGTTGGCCAGATTTTTTTTTTATAAAAAAAACCAAAAACGAGGACCAAGGTTTCATGCAGGGCAGGAGATGGCCCGTTTATTTTTTTTTTTAACTAAAAAAAAAAGAAAAGAGCACTGAGGTGATGGGGAGGCCAGGGAGTGAGACTGCACCTTTTTAAAAAAACATTTTTTTAGTTGCCCAGGGCAGGAATAGAAGGAGACTCTGGCTGCTCCATGCCGTGTATTTAAAATGAAAGCAGCATTAAGGGAGCATGCAGTAAGTGTAAGGGAGAGGCATTGGGGAGCTAGAACAGGAGTCTGGGGTTTCCCCGACATCACCAAAAGTTGGCCAGCATGTTTTTGAGTGTCGCAGGAGCCTGGGCAAATACTGCTGTACATTGAAACAATGAGGAGGTGTACACATGGTGCCGGGAGCCCTTGGAAGCCTCCCAGTACACTGGAGGAATAAAGGACCCGCTGGTGTCATCAGTGACATCAGCAGTGCCTAATAAAGAGCCTGAAGGCTATTTTAATGATAAAGATAAAAGTTTTTGTTTTAAAACTATGGCGATCTAGGTGGCAAGCCTGGACAAAGGCTGACGCATTAGTCTTGACACCAGGGAATCACATTGGTGAACCCAGCGCCTAATAAAATTAATATAACTTTTTCCCAAATAATAAAACTTGAATTTTATCAGGGGTGATCACCTGAAGGAAAGTTATTTACATGAACAATGCTGAAATGTGGACTCTGCAGTAGTTATTTTAAAAGTTATTTGTCCATAGGAACTTAAAAAGAGTTTAAAACTTCTTGCAAACTATTTTTGGTGGCTGTAGTCAGAAGAGAAGAAGTTACATAGTGTTGAGGGATCATTAGTTTGGATAAAAATGTTTCACATTTTGAATTAGTAAATTAAGTAGCTCCAAAAAGAGCTGTAGTGAAGTTTTGTGGCTGAATTTGATAGTGAGGAGTATGAATATTATCAAAATGCTTTTAAACCTTTAGTTATTTTATTCTGGGTTTTATAAGTGGTAGTATATTTCTAAATATTTCAATGGGTTTTTCCTTTCCATTAAAGTCAATGGGACTCAGGTAAAAACAAGATCCGTTAATAGAAAAAGTTGGTCCTTGCCAACATTCTGAAGCTGTTTCCTTAGAGATACCATAGAAACTCCAAGGTAAAGAAAGCTTTACCTGTTGTTGCTCAAGATAAACAAGTTGGGGGATTTATACAGAACTTTAGCCAAAGTAAAAAAGTGTTTTCTTAAATTAGTCATGTTAAGAAAAAAATCCTGTTTAATTGTCTCATATATACCAATACATTTTTATTAAGATGTAAGAAGTTTATATAGCATATTTAGATTAGATAAGAACTATTTCCCATGACATCACTAGAAAAGAAAATAGAAAACTGATCTCTTTATAGCACTAAATATAAAGCAGGGATAGCGGCTCAACAAAGCAACAAACATAAACGCTAATATCCCAAAGGTTTAGAGTATTATATAAACGTGAATTCACAACATCATATAGAATACTTCTAATGAAAGACCTCATACAAGGCATACAGTGATCAGTGCTGATTAGCATCAAGGTATACCGCCAATATAATCATGGGTCTGTGGTGTGCTGATCAACTTTTTTTTCTCTTTTTTTTTTTTTTTTTGCTCAAGTGAGTGTGTGGCCCATTTTAGACCCGTATTTCATTATGCATAATAGCACTTAACTTAATGGAGTCGAGGAACGCCAAGAACATGGTCGCGAGGTTGTATCCAAAGCCAAGCCCGACACGGACCGCGTTTCGGCTTTACAAGCCTTCTTCAAGGGCTGGAAATCTCTGTGAATGTAAAAATTATTTATAACATCATTTATAAAAAGTAATCACCAACATTAAATCCTTGCAAAACGTAGGTACTGACGTGGCAGTGCGGTAGTGGCATACTACAGCTGATAATGTTTCTCCTCTCCGTGTCGGGCTTGGCTTTGGATACAACCTCGCGACCATGTTCTTGGCGTTCCTCGACTCCATTAAGTTAAGTGCTATTATGCATAATGAAATACGGGTCTAAAATGGGCCACACACTCACTTGAGCAAAAAAAAAAAAAAGAGAAAAAAAAGTTGATCAGCACACCACAGACCCATGATTATATTGGCGGTATACCTTGATGCTAATCAGCACTGATCACTGTATGCCTTGTATGAGGTCTTTCATTAGAAGTATTCTATATGATGTTGTGAATTCACGTTTATATAATACTCTAAACCTTTGGGATATTAGCGTTTATGTTTGTTGATCACTAGAAAAGAGACATCACAGGTAGAAACTTGAATACTGATAGTTTAGAACTGAATGTTGGGATTCCAGAAGAGACACTGAGAGGAGCAGGAACTATGTGACAAGAGCTCACATTTTGGGCCTAATTATATGTCAAAGCACTCAAAATAATGAGGGAACACAATTGAATGATTGTGAATGAGTGAGAAATGGTTATTAATTGTTGGTTATTAATTGTAAGAATACCTTGAAAAAGGTAAGGAGATAGGAATAGTTAAAAGCAATTAAATAGACAATCTGCAGGTTTTTCATTGACTTTATTGAGAACTGCAAGGAATTAATGAAAGTGAAAAAATTGTTTAAATATCATTTTCACACTAAGACAAGTGGAGAATCCCTTAATAAATATTGATTAATTGTTTAAGTGGTCTGGCCTATACATAAAGGATAAAAAGGTCAATCCATGAAAGCTGGCCCTTCTTGTTGATAAAGAATTGGGGAATTGACAAATATAATTCAGCTTGATATATCTGTAATTGCACCAAAATAATAGATTGTAAGTAACCAAGAATCATGGATAAATAGTTGCTTAAACATTGGGAATAAATCGCAGAATTATGCAATATATATATTACTTCTCTTTCGAGGGATCTTCCACCAACATTATTTTTATAATCTGCATATGATCTCCACAACAGTTAAATAAACTGAAAGGTGGTAATTGTGCACAGAGTGTTTTATGTGAGATTACAAATACTGACTGTGACATGTGTGAGTGTTCACAGCCTTACACCTGCTATTGGAGAAGACCACATCATTTGAACTATGGGCCATTATAGTTTATTTAAAATAACTATTACATTTCACTTCTAGAGTGTTAGAGAGTTTGATTATTCTTTATTTAGTTAGAAGTATAAATTCATATTTATTTGAACTTTAATTAGACTATAAATAAACAAAATAACTTTTTTTTAAAGTCAATGTAGCAGGTCCAGAGGTCCAGAGAGACTATGGGTCAAGAGGTGAGAGATGTTAAAAGATCCACAATGCTGCCATGCCCTCCATCAATGAGCCTCAAGGTCAAACTCTAATGGCTAATGCAACTGTTCTTCCAGGGGTATCCTATTCCACGCTCATCAGCAACAAATTCAAGCCCCACTCCTTATCCTGATTGTGAAGAAGTAAAAATAAGTGTATACCTACAAAGCGGCATTAGTAAAGAGAAATAAAGGGATATACATAATAAAAGACAATACTTATCTGATGGTATCCTTCAACAGTAGATGAGATTCTTGATCTTCTTGAGTTCTGTTTAGAGAGAAAGGTACACAAACAATCAGTTCTTTAAACACACTAAAAGTTACATTAATTTGAATACATGAAATATAGTAATATAGGAAAAACAGTTACTGTGAATGTTGACTATTTTGATGTTTCTGTTGTAGGAAACCAGTTTCCATGATACTTTGATGCTCTGTTGAATATATCAAAATGTTACAATTGAATATTATAATTTGCCAGCTTATTTCTGATAAAACTTAGATTATTTTTTTAATTGTAATTATTAATTTCATTGTGAATTATTTAGGGAATTTTGTGAACTGGTACTTTAATAACTCATTATTAAAGGAATCCCTTTCTATCTTACCCACTTGAGCTACCCACGTGGCATGTGATCTACAGTTCACATCCCTACTGGTTTACTGCAAGGCAATACAAGTCATCACTCTGCATCTGCTGGCACAGGAGGAACTTCCTCAGCAAACAAAAATGGCACGGGTTACTATAGTAACTCAGCCATCCAGTCACCTAGCCCAAAACTAGCCCAACCCACATAGAAAATTTTTTCTCACACAATAGCAAAATAACTAGCCCAACTGGGTGTGAAATAGCCCAGTCTGGCAAAAATGCTCACAATAGAGTAACAGCTCTTC
Source organism: Rhinatrema bivittatum (assembly GCF_901001135.1). NCBI lineage: Eukaryota > Metazoa > Chordata > Amphibia > Gymnophiona > Rhinatrematidae > Rhinatrema > Rhinatrema bivittatum. The sequence continues at coordinate 260,562,568 of NC_042615.1, read as the reverse complement.
ATGATTGCTAGCTAGTTACCATAGGCTCACTGAGGTCAGATGGTCTTTTCCGCTATGCACTGCCTGGTTAACTATGTAACTGCTGATTCTGCAGATGCATAAACTTTATACAAAAGCAAGTAAATCCTGTATTCATACAGACTGTTCTTTTGGCACCTCTCTTCTCACAGCAGGGGCAAACAGTGGACTGCACAATCTCAAAATCCCTTAAGCAGGCTTAACACAGTTTTAATACAATTCAGTCTTAAACAATTTTTTCCCCTCGGTACGAGGTTCCAGCATAGTGCAAGGTCAGGAAGGTAGAAACCCGGAATATGGAACCCTACCATGTCAGCATTAAAGGTTGTTCTGCCTCCTTCACCTTCTTAATATTATTTTTTTGGGTCATGAAAACATTTTTCTTTTTTTTCTGAACATTTTCCAAATATCTGCTTTTATGAGAGCTGATATTCAATTACTTTGACTGTATTCACCCTCCAGTGGGCAAAAAAACTATGAGTGAATTGAGTCCTTACAGAAAAACCTCATTTGTTCACTCCTTGGTTGATTCAAAATCCTCCCTCCCAACACACACACACAAACACATGCGCAGAGTTTTCAGCCTCCTTGGATGAATAGCAACCAATATTCAGAACTGATGAAAAGATATTCACTGTTCCTTGAAAAAATACATTTGGGGTGAGCTTCAAGCAAAACTATCATAGACATTCTGCTAATTCCCTCTGTTCTGCCTCTGAACCAGACTCAAAGGTTTTACTAATTTCCCAGAAGTCTCCATTCCATATAGATTTAATCCTGTTAGGGCAGGAGGAAGTCTGGCTGGACCTCCCATTTACGACATTACTCCGATTAATTTCTATGGGAGAAAAATCTTTTTTCTCCCATGGAAAACTATGGAAATGAAGCTGTGCCACCTTCTGTCCTTTTGCTCTTTCATATTCCATTCACATGGAGTGTGAAAATTGTATGAGGACAGAGAATATAAAGGTGCCATTTTGAAAGTCTTTTTTTTTTTTTTTTTTGCTGTTTTTAAAGAGATAGTACTATTTTTTGTGCCAGAAATCATGACTCTTATTCTTTCTGAAAAAAAAACCAAAAAACCCAGCTTTGGCAGACCCTACCTACTACACCATCAACCTAATGATCTCTTCAACCACAAACACCCGCCTAGTAATTCTTAATTCATCCTCATGTCCTGCTTCACCTACATGTATTATCCACATTGTAGGAATGTAAGTACGCTCACATCATCAATCTTGCTTATATACCACTAAACCAGCAAAGACATATGAGAGAAATTTACTAAATTATACTCATTTTACTAAAAATATTTGAATTCTTAAAAATAAGCTTTCCATTCATAGCTCCTTTCTTTATAAGTGCTTTGGGGCACTAACAAGGCATTTTCTATTTATGTGTAGCTACTGGCCCTTTACCCAGTATGGGAGTCACTTTAAGACTGGTCATGTAAGTGCAAAGTCTATGGGGACATTTTTCCTGTGAAATTAGCACTCATTTTCAAAGTAAAGCATGCATATAGGTACACTTTGAAAATTATCCCAGGAAAAATACCAGTACCTATTTGCATTGGCTAATTTAGAGGGGTGGCTTTTCTGAGAATAAATATGTACATACTTTTGAAACTAAAAAAGTATGCACGCTAAGTGAAAACCCTTCCTAACCGGTCCCCAGAAACGCCTCCCTGAACCGTAGGTAATGAACGAGCCTACTGGATCTGTGTGCGCACATTTACACACTTGGGCATGGAGGGCAATTTTCTAAAAGCCCATTCCTGCTGGGGTAGAGCATTGTTTTACCCACGGAAATGGCTTTAAAAATTACCTTCTATGTTATATGGAGCCAGGACGTGAGAGTGAAAAAAATATTTAAATGAGACATGATTCTGACCGCAATGCAGGCAAGATTTTTTGGCTTTCTGCCCGTAAATCATGCTGACCTGATTCCTCGAGCATGCTCAATGAACTTCTTTCCCACGTCCAACTATTAAAAGATATTTTGTACATCAAAAAAGGAATAGTGAGCCAGCTAATGCATTCTGATCTACAGAGAGGGGCCTGCCTAAAATCATTCTATGCTAATTATTGGCCTCCTCATCTTTATTTGGGCTTCCTGGGAGTAACTTTTCAAACAGGATAGCACAGGAGATTTATTCACCGCATCCCTCCAAAGAGCTTTGTGCTTCATCCTTCTTCCCAGCCTCTAAGGAGGCAACTTTCACTAAACTGCCTAGCCGTAAAGAACATAAGTGCTTTGGTTTCTGCATCCCTTTAACTAATTTCCAAAATGGACCTGCAATAGACTTTTGTGCAGTTAGTGGGATGGGGGGCAAAGCCACACTCAGAGATTTGAAAAATTAGTTCTTTGACTGCAGTTTCTATGCCTGACCTAGCCACGCCCCTGGAAATATCTCTTTTGGATCTGGCTAACATCGTGCACACTGTGAAAGCATTCTCGCTGCAAGGTGGAAATAGCTCGGCAACTTCTTCATTACCAGACTAGATCCCTTTAAAAACTGTCCTCCATATCAGTGACTTTACCCTCCTTTTTCAGTTTATTCTGAAATATTTCACATGAGAAGAGCAGTCACAATTTACTTTAACTGATACATTATCCTGTGTAAGCCCTTCGCTTTTTCTTCCCATGCACCTCCTGTCTCCTTCCTTTTCTCTCCAGTAGTTGTCATTGCCTGTGATTTTAGCTCAAGCTTCTTAGTACCTCCATTTTGATTTGGCTACTCAGAAGTGCTGGGCACAACAAGGGGGAGTGACGTTAGTTAGGTTGTATTTTTTGTTTGCGTGATACGGTAAAATATAAAACCACTTGTTATATGTTAATTTCCATAGTACTGTTCTAACCATTGCAGACGGCTTTTTTCCTATTTCTTCGAGACTTCTGGTGTAGAAATCAATAATTCATGTCTCCAGATTTTTAAAACATGGATTGGAGCCCTGCCTCAGGGTTGCTCATCTGATCTTCTAGAGATTTTTTCTCTGTATATTAATGCTTTGCCATCTGTCGGAGTCCAAATGCACGTGAGATATAAAATGTGCTACTAGTCCTCCTGCAGCTGCAGACTGTAGGGATCTAAGTACCCAGCCTTTTTTTGTGCACTAACTAGGATTGAGATAACACTTTAAAAAGTCTTTATAACTTGAGTGATTATTTGTATTACATGTAATGATTACTTACGCACAAATATGCAGAGATTCTACTGTATTAAGAATAGATCTACCCGCTGTGTGCCATGCATTATTTTAAAAGTACACTCAGCAAACAGTAACACTCAGCTTCTCTATTCAAGTTCTGCTCCAATAATAATTCATTTTTTTCTTTATGCTGATCTCTCAAAATAGATTTGAATTACTCAGAAACAGAACATTCATGGGTTATTGTACCTCACATGGATGGGATTTGCCTGATTGATGCATCATAGCCAGCAAGGACCAATAGTAAGCTGCATTAGAGGTAATTTATGACACTTGCTGACATGGGACCTCATTTTCTAAAGTATCGCAGGCCTGCGATACTTTAGGTAATGAGGGGCGGGGGGCCGAAACGGGGGGCGGTCCTGCGCTAGCCAGCAGCAATCGCACCACGGCGGTGCGATTACTGCCGGTTTTGCACCCAGTAGCGCCAACATAGAAGGTGTAGCTATTGGGCGCGAAATAGGACGCGAAAAGGCCCTTACCTTTTCGTCGTCCGCAGCGTCTTCGTGGAGTCGGCCCCGGTGACGCCCCGACTCTTCCTCTTCCGGGGCCGACTCCGCCCCCATCTTGGTATCGCGCGCGATAAGGGACTTTTCGCCTTCAAAACATCCCTTATCGCGTGCAATCCGTCTGGTAAATGACCCCCATGGTTACTTCCAGAGGAAATGCATGGGCACCTCTGAAAAAACAAATGCCTTAACTATATTAATGTTGCAACTTTAATTACCATATGGTGGATTTTACTATTATACATAATTTTAGGAGTGAATTTTCAAAGACTTGCATGGGGGGGAGGGGGGTTATATGTTTCAAATTGGCATATATGCACATAAAGTAGCCTCCGTGCTTGGTAAGCAAATTTTCAGAAGGGCAGAAGTATGCGCGTAGCGTACTGCTGCTGCTGTTGCATGGAAAAGTATGCAGTAGAAGGAGCAGGGCTTTTTATCTGGTGGTACAGGTCGGCACTAAGTAATGACACCTTATTCACCATGTGCTCAATTGCCCTGCATGTGGTGGTGTGAGTCACTGGGAGTGGGGGAAAAAAGCACTGGTCTCAGGGTGCTGCATGTACAGCTGCCCATGTGCTTGCAACTTCTTTAAACTACTACCCTTCTAGCACTCAAACGCCCCTCACATTTCCCCCCTCCGCATCGGAGGAGGGGGAAGTCAGGGGCAGCCTGCAGGTAACTGGAGGAAAGACCCTGAAACTGAGTCTTGCTTGAGGAGGAAGAAGGGATGGCCCATCGTGGCAGATTTCCCACTTTCCCCCTCCGCACTAGAAAAAAAGGCTCCACGGAGGAAGGGGAAGCCAGACACTGCTTGCAGGCTGCTGGAAGAAAGACCCTGAAGCTCTTGCTTGAGGAGGATGTGAACTCTGTTGAGTGTAGTGGCTCCCTCATGCCTGCCCTGCCTGCACCCCCCCCCCCCCCCCAAAGATTCAGAAGGTGCCTGCAGCCTGCACCACCTGCCTGGAGAAAAAAATCAAAGAGCTGGGGAGGGGCAGCAAAAAGTAAAAGGACAACCACAGCCTCTCCTCCTCCACCCCCACCCACAACTCACAGAAGGCAGCCTGACTCCCTTCCCTTTCCCCAGGGCCAAGCATCACCCTTCAGGGGAGTGGTGGGTTCCTGGGTAAAGAAAGAACGCATTCTGCCTGCCTGTTGGGAGGAGGAGAGGGGAGCCAAGATAGAGAGGGTATGCTTCTGTGGCCAGGGCAGGGTGAGTGGGGACGAGAAGAGGGGTTAATGCTGGAATGGTGGGCCCTGGGGAAAAAGAAGGGGATTATGCTTGTCTGCTGGGAAGAGTAGGTGTTGTGGACTTGGACCCTTGAGCCGGCTCGAGAGTTGGAAGAACCACTGAAGGACCCTACAGTGGCACTCGTAGCCGGGAGGCGGAACTGGACCAGGAGACCTGACAGGAACTTCACCTATACCAGCCCTCGTTCCCCGCAGGTTGAGCCATTGGGTGCCGGGGCTGGCAGGACTTAGGCGAAGGTCTACTGGAGGAGGGAGTCTGGAGGGCGGTCTGAGTCGAGGCTGGCAGAAGACTGCAGAGGCGGAGATGGTCCAGGAGTCGAGGCGGGCAGCGATGGTGCAACACGAGGAACCAAGCCAGAGGTCAGGGCAGGCAGCAGGCAAGCCGAGGTCAGAGAACACGCCAGAGGTCAGGTCGGGCAGCAGACAGAGGAATCCAGGAGCCAGGCCGAAGAAGCAAGCGAAGGCAGGAGCGGGAGCAGGAACAGAACCACAGGGACAGGAACGAAGCTGAAGCAGGCAGGAACACTGGAGCGGAGTCAGGAACACAGAAGCAGAGTCAGGAACACAGGAACGCTGGAACGGAATCAGGAACAGCAACTAGCTACTCAGGAGAGTTGACCTGTTGCCAAGGCAAAGCTGAAAGGTAGAAGTGGCCTTATATAGGCCTCAGCCTGGTGACATCATGTTTGAGGCCGGGCTGAGTTTTCCCGCTGTGGCCCCTTTAAATTGCGGGTTTCTGCACGTGCATGCGCCTAAGGGGCGGAGCTCCCCCCGAAGAGGTCGGCGGCGGCTCCCTCATGGGGAGAACGCCGCGGGAAGGCCCCGATGCGGATCGGACTGGAGTGAGGAAGCCAGTGGGGAGCACCGGCATCTGCTGGTAAGAGAGGGGTGACCTGGCCGCGGCTGTCCACGGCCGGGTTTCCCAACAGTAGAGGAGTGGGGTGAGATGTATTATGTTAAGGCTGTTGACTATCATTGCCGCTGGGTTGGGAGGAAGTATAATGTTGGGGTCACCGAATCCCCATCATCATTGTTATTTTGACTGTGCAGGCACTAGTTTTATATTGGGGATGCTTGGCCCGGGGGGGGAAAGAAACAGGTGATTCTACCTGCCTGCTGGGAGGAGTAGGGGAGGAAAGACAGAGGGTATGTAGCTGCTGCTAGGGAAGGGAAGTAGAAGACAGATGATTGTCCATCATTGCTGGGTGGGGGTGAAGGTTTTATATTGGGGATGTTGAGCTCCTGTTCGTTTATGTTCATGTTTGCAGGAGATCTTATGTTGGAATTGCTGATCCCTGTCATTGTTGTTTAGGTTTGGGGGAGCCGTAATGTTAGGGTACAAAATAAACAGAGCATGAAATTCAAAAGAAGAAAACATTTTATTTTTGTTTAGTGATTCCAATATATCAGCTTTTGGAATGAGAATGTGCAGCATTTCTGGTATCTTTGCATTTTGCATGGTACAGTTGGAAATTAATTGCTGTTTTTTTCTCCAGTCTTATACTGCATACAGAATTGGGCTTCGTGGGGATTTCAGTTCAGTTTGTCTGCACATTTCTTTTATAATTTGTAGTTTATTTATTCTGTACTTGATGAGGGTCTGTCTGTATTTTGAGTAAGTGACCAAGAGGAGATAGTCTCCTGGCATGTAGCTTCTGTGGCACAAAGGACTACTTTAGCAGACTAGCTTATATTATATAGAGCAGAAATTGCACAGACAAGATATCACTGTGCTAAAGGCTTTCTCGTGTGTTGTAGGAAGTGGGGCTACCTTATGAAGCAGGATCCTGGGCCGTGGTTCCTCCCCCAAGAATAGTCGTGCATATGAGAACTAGCACTCACTTTTCTTTTTTTTTTTTTTTTAAAGTACTGACAAAGAGAACATTCTGGGGACATTCCAGAGCAGGGTTTAGAAGTACACAAACATATTTTATAAATGGAGGACATGCATACTTCATCAAATATGTATACATGCTTTTGCTAATCAAGACACAGCAATCAAATTTGTCTTCTCTTTTGCCTGCAGTTTGAGGTGGTGGACCTGGAGCAAGTGATGGAGGGTATGCATGACCTGGTGCAGGGTGTAGGTGAAATGGTGCTTAGTAGAATCATATGCACAAGTATTTTGATAAGCAAGATATGTGTATACATTATCAACTTTATAAACTACCTGCATTTGCACATAAACTGAGGGATATTACATGCACATATTACAATTATTTAATATGTAAAATATATGTATCAAGGATACAACACTGATGAAACATGTTGGATTATCTTGAAGAGCTGATTGTTGTTTCTATCAATGTTGTACCTTTATGATATTCATAGGCTATCTGAAGGACTGATGAAGAAGTATCACTGAAGATTTATTATTCAGCTTTAGAATTTCTGAGTACTCTTTGGCTTTTTTTAAACTTTCTTTTGAAAAAATACTGTTTTTTCCCTTGTTTTTCTTTATACTGTCTTGAATTTTTTTTGTATATTTTTGCTGTTAGTGTTCGTTGTCATTGTCCTGTGTGTATATTTATACATGAACAATTTTGCTCCCTTGTGGGGTATTTTTGTATAGTTGTTTTTTGGGTTTTCATGTGTCTGCTATATTTATGGCAAAATGATGAGTCACAAACAAAAAAAAGGGATGGGAGGTGATAGTGGGCGGCCAGCCACATCACAGAGGTGGAGTTTCGTCTGCTGCGGTACAGCTGTGCTGAACACTATCGCCCCCATAGCGCCATGGAAAAAGGTGGTGTAATTTCCCACCTTGCTGCCAGGCCATAACCCTTCCCAAATCCTGCCCACACTCCTCCTCTTCCCCTAATTAGCATGGCATTGCAGCGATGCGTCCGTTATCACGTACGGTAGGGCCTTATTCTGCGATGGGCCCTAACATATGCGATAACAGCCCATCGCAGAATAAAGAATGACTCTGTTAGATTGCTTTTTGTACTTAGTATCTTCATTATTAATTTCTGTTATGTTTTTACATTTAAATAAAGATTTTTTTGATGCTTTCTGTATAATGTGTTAGTGTATGGCTTTCATTATGTTCTTGTGAGTTTCTCACTAGCCCTATGACTTTGAAACTATTTAAGATTGCATAATTTTAGGGATACCTAGGGGCCGATGCAATAAAGGTGCGTAAAAAGTAGGCATTGAGCAGTCAGCGCCTGCTCTCTTAACGCGCGCATGGCGCCCCAAAGGGGGGCACCATGTAATATTTAAATCAGGGGGTCGTGCTATCGCATCCTTGCTAACGCAAACCAGACAGTTTTCATGACTGCCATACGCCGGTCACGAAAACCAACGCCGATAAAACCAGCATCGGTTTTCATGACTGCCATACAACAGAAAGGGAAACCGATGCTGATAAACCCGGCGTTGGTTTTAGTCGCTAAAAACCAATGCCGAGATTATCGGCGTTGGTTTCCCTTACTGCCATACGGCGGTCACGAAAGCCGACACTGGGTTTATCAGCATCAGTTTTCGTGACCGGCGTATGGCAGTCACGAAAGCTCCAGCTTTGTATCGGAATTCCTGCTCAGACACTCGACCTACAACTTACCGGTTCTGGCCAACTACAACACTGCTGCCTCCAAGTTCCCAGGCAACTCCTGCCACCTGAAGGAGGGCTCGGTGAGCATGGCCCTGCTGAACAAAGGTCAGTGCCAGTTTGCACACGGCTTCCACAAGCTGCGCAACTAAAATGAAGCTATGCCGCACCTTCCACACCATTGGCTTCTGCCCTTATGTCATGAAAACCAACACCGATAAACACAGCGATGGTTTCGTGACTAGTTCGCTGAAAACCGATGGCGAGTTTATTAGCGTCAGTTTTCATGGCTGTCCGCTGCTAAGAAAAACCGATGCCGATAAACTTGGCATTGGTTTTTATCGGCTTCGGTTTTCCTTAGCGGTGGTCAGCCATGAAAATCGACTCTGATAAACTCAGCGTCAGTTTTCATGACTGTCCGCTGATAACGAAAACCAACGCCGTTAAACTTGGCATCGGTTTTTGTGATGGGCCTGATCATCAATTTTTTTTCTTTTCTTTTTTTTCTTTTTATTCTTTTTTTGATGCACACATCTATTAACGCCTGCTCCTGGCAGGCGTTAATAGATGATAGTTAAATGTGCGTCAGAGACGCACATTTTTCTTTTTGTATTGAGAGTGAATGCCTAATAGCCTCATTCACATGCATTTGCATGTGAAGAGCGCTATTGCATTCACTCCGCATTAGACGCTCGTTGAATAGGCGCCAATCCCCTCATTGCCTAAGGGGATTGATTAGCACCTATTCTACCCGTGTCCAACTGCACGTTAACAGTGCACTCGGCTTAGCGCACAATATTGAATCGGCCCACTAATTATTTGTGTATGTGTTGACTTATTCACACTATTGAAAATTAGGGATGTGCAACCTCCAAAATAGTTTTTTTTTTCATTTTTAGGAGTATTTTTTTCTAGGTTTCATTTTGTTTTATGTTTTGTTTTGACTTGGCTCATTTGCTGAACTCAAATAAACATACCTCCCTCAAAAAACAAACCAAAATGAGTCTTCCCTGAGCCTCTCTGATCCCTTTCTGCTACCAAAAAAAGCTACCAAGGCTAGGGACCACCCTGGCTCATCCTTCTGTGGGAGTTCTGTATCATTAAAGGGGCAAAAGGGATGCCCACTTGCTTCCTGCCACATCAGCATCTCTTGAAAATGGCATTAGCCAACCATGCAGCCATACAATAAAATGATACTGTCCAACCCTTAGACCAGAGCCATTTTAATGTCACTATGGCACTGGTGTCAGGGCCAACTGGCACCATTTTTAAAGGGTCACCAGTAAAGCAAGAGGAAAGTGGGCAATCCTCCTGCCACTTTCACAGTACAAGATCTCTATGGAAGGGATAAATGGACCTGGGGATATCCCTGACCCTCTGTATCTTTTTTTTAGGAGCTGGGGAGGCACAGATGATTGTGGAGGCCATGGGAAGCCTCAGGGTTGCCTGGACTGACAACAGAGGATTTTTTATTTTTTTAATTTTTTTTAGGAAGAAGAAAAATTATATTTACTTGGACAAATTATGAATCATTTCTTCCACATTTCTGTTAGGGAATGTCAGTTTAGTGGACCCTTGGGCCGACCTGCAGGAGACTGGGAAAGGTATTCAAAAGTCTCTAGTATACCACAGGCCGGGAGGCAGATGTTCAGGCTGGACGTAGAGGTGCTCTTCACCCTGGAAGCTGGTACTCCCCCGGGAGGAGCCCGTAAAAGCCCAACCGCTGGGACTTAGGTGGCTTCACCCTTGGAAGCCGAAGCCCCCCCGGGAGGAGCCCGTAGGGGCCCGGCTGCTGGGACTTAGGCGGTAGTGGATCAGGACTGGGAACTGGATCCAGACTAGGACAGTAGGTCAGTACTGTAACGGGGCTCGGGTACTGGAACCAGGCAGGAACTGTAGCAAGACTCGGGTACTGGAAGCAGGCAGGAACTGTAACAAGACTCGGATACTGGAACCAGGCAGGAACTGTAGCAGGTAAACAGTAACCAGGCAGGTACTTTAGCAGGCAGGCAGGAACCAAGCAGGTACTGTAGCAGGAACGGAGCGATTAGCAAAGCAGGACGCTCTGGGGCACAGCACAACAGGGATCCAGTAGGTAAGCCCGTTGCAAGGCAAAGACTGGGTGGCCGCGGCCGGCTTATCAAGGCCGCGGCGTCTGACTTCAGGAATTGGGCGGAATCACCACCGGCGGGAAACGGCCTAAAAAAGCACCCAAGTGGCGCACGCGCGTGCCTAGAGACCAGGAGTCCATGGAGGGCTTCCCGGCGGCACGGCCCTCGCCGGGACGCCACCGAACAAGACAGGAACTAGGCCAGTGAAAGCGGGAACAGGTGCAGAAACACGGAGGTAAGGGTCTGGTCGCGACGCTCGCGGTCAGAACCGCAACAATTTCTCCCATTTTTGTTCTGGTTGTAATAAACACTGATAAATAGAAAATAAAAATCTGAAAATGAAAGACCCTATTTATGTATTATGTTATATTACAGTCTACCTGTAAAAAGTATCACATATTTTGCATATGTGACAGCTATTCTCATGACTTCCAAGAATTTGTTTTGCCACAAATAATGCCGAAATGATTTATAAACCTTTGACAGAAACATTTGGTTTTGACTTTCAAATTAAAAAACAATTACTTTGTTACAATATCTATATATGTCTAACTATCATTTTAATGGGATCTGGTTTATAATTGTATCTTTTCACTAATTTTCTTTGACTGATGTTGAGAAATAACATGCTTATTGTCCAACTGAAGGTGCTATTATTCACTATTCTGATTTTTTCAAGAAGAAGGCTAAATAGGACAGAATTCAAGAAAAGGAAATCTTGATGCAGGATTTTGTGAAGAAAGAAGACACAATAATTCATGCCATACTGAAGAAAACATGAATATACTATGTGTGTATATATATATATTTTTTTAATTTAATTTAATTTTACTTATCTATTTAAAAAACTTATATTCCACTGATTCCTCCAGTCTCAGTGGATTACAACAAAACATACATATTCAGCAAAACACAGTCCATTAAACTTACATCAACTTACATTAAACTTATATCAGCTTACAAAACAGTCCACAACTTACATCAACTACTGCAAGCTTACACATTGACAGCTACCCAGAAAGAGGGATCCCAGGCTAAAACTAAGATAAACAATCAGCGAAAGCTAACATGAAAAAATAAGATTTGTGAAGCAGATCTGTTTCAGATCTTAGCTCCTCAGGTAGGCTATTCCATAAAATAGGGCCTGCTACATAGAAAATATTAGGGATGTACAGAAGGAAAACATTTGTTTTGTTTTTCATTTCGTCAGGACCCAAATACATTTCATTAGTTTCATAGGGGGAAAAACCAATTTGTTTATTAGTTTCATTCATTTTTCGCTTCCCATTAAAGTCAATGGGGGAAGTATTTGCAGCCTATTTATGGCTGCAGAATTGGGGTTTTCTTATCAATTCTGATGAAACTTCTGGGGAGCAATCATCAGAATGAGAAAAGAGCTCCAAGGTACTTAGACTGTGGAAAAGTGGCACCAAAGTTTCATGAATAGCCTAAGGCACTGTGAAGGGGCGAAGGGGTACCAGGAATGGCAAGAGTGCTTTAACAGAGGTGCAAAGCAGCAGTGAGAGTATCAAAAACACACCACAGCTTCAAAAGAGAGCAACAATAACAGTTGAATGAACCCTCAAAGGCAGCATGACAGGCAAAGTGGCAAGACAAGTGGCATCAACATCCTACAGCACTATGAAGGGGGAACATAGCAAGCAGAAAGACTAGCACCAACACACTGAGGAACCATGATAGTGGCAAGAACACCACAAGGAGTAGAGTGAGTCATCTGGTGTATGGCAGCAAGACAGAGTGGCAGAAAGTTGCTAGGAGCAATACAGGGTGGCAGAGTGGAGGTAGTCAGGTCCCTGTGGTTCTGATAGGGGCAAGACAGACTGGCCCCGGGAAGAGTTCCCTTTCCTTTGTGCAGGAAAGGGCTTCCTAGAATGGGTTCGCCCCTAGAATGTGGTGGTTCCGTTGGCGTCTAGTGAGCTCTCGCTGGTCTTTTAAAATCTGGTGGACATAGCAGATATACAAACGAGAATTTTGAAGGCCGAGCCTGAGGAGGTTTCCAAGTCAACAGCGGTTCTGGTTCAACATGGGTCAGCGGGTGTTAAGAGATAGGTTGGCTACACCCGGGGAGAGTTCCCTTTCCTTTGCGCAGGAAAGGGCTCCCTAGAATGGATTGGCCCCTAGAGTGGGGCAAAGCCTTCAAAGTGTGGCAAGTCGACATGGAGGAGGTTTCCATGTGAACACCGGTTCTGGTTCAACATGGGTCATATATAAATGAAGATAAGAACTTTTTCTTTTATATTGCAAATAAATTGAATATTTAAGTAAAAACTAGTGCAATGACAATTTTGTAACCCTCATCCTACATTTTTTTATAATTCACTATGTGTGAATATGTGACTCATTGCGTTAGTTTTTACTTAAATATTCAGTTTATTTGCAATATAAAAGAAAAAGGTTCTTATCTTCATTTATATATAAAGGAATCCAATCGAATGATATATGCTTTCCATATATAAACAGTTACACATATAACACTATTTATTGCAGACACGCACTTACTGATGATGCTTCATTTCTAAGCAGATTGATGTATAAACGTTTGATGTTTGAATCTTGAATAAGCAAGATAATTTGAAACTGCAAACAAGCATCCAATTGATTTTTTTAAGATTAGTTTCCTTTGGTTTATATGGGTCTCACCTAATTAAGAATCAATATTTTTATTTATTTATTTATTTATTTATTTATTTATTTAACATTTTTTATATAACGACAGCCGTTTGCAAATCATATCGGTGTACATTTAACTCAGAACTAACAGGCGGTACCTTTACATGGAACAGAAATTTATACGATTTCGATGAGTGTGTAACTAACATACTATTTTTTTTATTAAGATTTTACTTTTTCACGTATATAGCTATTTGCACTCTAACCCCCTTTTTTTACACAGTTTTTCAGGCTCCATACATTAATAAAAAATTCTGTTCTAAACATTTTTTAGACTTTTGAAGATTTTTTAGATTTCTCAATTTTTATGTGCTCTTGATCAATATTTATTTGTCTCCATTTTAGTTATGATAATTTGTATGTCTGTGTTTTTATTTATTTATTTATTTATTCATTTTCTACTATTTTGATTCATGTACAATATTTATGTATTTATATGTTGTTTGCATAAATATACATGTATTAATATTTATGTCATTCTATCATAGCCCCTGAGGCAGCCACTTGAGGCGTGGCGAAACTCGGCCAGAGTTGGACATTTTTACATGTGTCCACTGTAATAAACATTTTCAAAAGGACATCCAGCATCTATTTTGTTTGTTGACTCCTTTGCTTGGGTGGGCTGAGAGTCCTTCTTGCCAGCTGCTTTTGCTCTAGCCCGTTCCAGAACAGATGCTTTTTTAGGGGTAACATAGCTTTGGCGTACTGAAGTGGAGGTAGAAGTAATAGCTGTCGCTGACAGAGTGCTGCTCCTGCTTGGGCTAGTACTACTCTCTGAAGTGCCTGCTGTTTCCTCCTCTGCTTCATGCCTAATCTGTCTCTATCTATGGCCCTCCTGTTCATAGACTTTTACTAACAGCAGGTCCTTCACAAATGTTAGACAATCGGACTATTAGGCGAGTTTCCCTTTCACATGGGGATCACAGACTGTGGCGAGCATGTATGTGTGGTCTTCTGATAAAGGCCTTAATCTCTCTTGCACCTGCTTCTTCAAAACGTCCAGACAATGCAGCACCTCTGCTGTCATTCCCTTTTCCTGTTTAAAGCCCTTCAAATTTTCCTCCAGAAAATTAACTATAGGGATGATGTCAACCAAGGTGGCACTTCTGGAACTCAGCTCCTCCGTGGCATCCTTGAAGGGCTGCAGGACTTTTACCAGCTGACTCATGAATAACCAATCATGATGCCCTAGGGGACTCTGCACACCTATGACCATTTCCGCAGAAAGTTCATGAAGGGGTGTCTGCTGCTCCACTAACCTTGCAGCATCATATAGGTGGAATTCCACCGGGTGCCAATGTCTTGAATGAGACGCTTGTGAGGCATCTCCAAATCAGTCTGCTTTTGTCAGAGAACCTGCCCCGCCTTCACTCTTCTGTGGAAGAGCACTGCTATGTTCCTGCACTTGTGTATTAACGTATGCAGGTATTCATTCTCTTTGGTGATTGGACTCCAACCCCAGAGCTGACTTCACTACCAGGTGCAGAGTGTGTGCAAAACATCAGATGTCCTGAAAGCGCCCATCAGATATTGCCTTTACCATGTATGCACCATTATCTATGACAAAGTACCCTGCCTGAAGATTCCTGTCTCCCTGGTGTAGCTGCCAGCCCGCCAGCATCTGTTTGATGCATGCTAGAATATTGGCTTAAGTATGAACCTCATCCATCAGGTGGGTGTGCAGTATAACTCACCTCCACCCTGATATCTGTTCATTAATAGAGCTGCTGCCTGCCCCTGCCTCAGCCAGGTCCCACAAGTGTGCTGTCAGGGAGAGGTAAGAGTTTACAGCATTCATGGCGGTCCAGATATCACAGGTGAAATGCACACTCCCCTCTGCCTTAGCTAGCAGCGCTTGTATTCGACTGTGACACTGGTTGTACAGGCTGGAGATGACCTTTCTGCTAAATGTGGTTCTGGAGGGGACTTTGTAATTTGGAACTAAGACCTTCAGCAAATGTTTGAAACCTACATTCTCCACTACCTGTAAGGGCTGGTCATCAAGGGCAATCATTTCCCTAATGCTCCTGGTTTCAACTTTTGAGGCTGCCTGCATCCTTCCCCAGGATAGCATTACCGAACACCACCCCATTTCCTCCATGGTGGGTTGTCACTTCTGACACATGGCAGGGGGCTGCTGGCCTGCTACCTGACTGCTAGAAGGGGCTGAGGGCATAGGATGACTCTGCTCCTTTTCAACCACTTTACGCTGCCTGGAAAAAGGGATCCCCTGACTGGTACTGCCACCATCCCCAGATGGCAGTACTGTTGGGTGTTGCTTCTGCATATGATGCATCATGCCAAAATCAGTTAGATGTCCCATTTGCTTGCCTCTGCTAATAGCCCTGGCACAGTAATTACATTGAGCAAAACACGGGTCCTCTGTCACTTTAAAGTGGCTCCAGATCACAGATTTCTTTCATGATTCCTCTCTATAGCCTTTGGGGCATCAGTCACTCTCTGTGCCTGCACTGACTGCTCTTCCTCCTCCTCATCATCAGTTTCATCTCTCCTCTGCAGCACTGAAGTGAAGGCTAAGACAGAACTAACTAATCCTCTTAAACCTTCTTCAGCTATTACTTCTTCCATTTCTGATGATGAGAATCCCACACAAGATGATTCATCGGAATCAGAAGCAAAGAGTGCCTGCGCTACATTTTCAGTGCTAACTGCTGCTTTTGGGTCTCGCCCTTATTTCTTAATGGTGAATGAACACCTCTGTACCAATATATATGAGTGTGGAAAACTATACACCCCCCCCCCCCACACACACACACAGATGCACAATGCACTGTCTTGCTGTACACTACAGCTGAGACTGCTGAATGTGCACACAAACAAATTTGAACTCCAGAAGATGCCTACTGGGGATTTGGATTAAAAGAACGCTGCTGTAACAATATATGTAAGTCTGGAAAACTAAAACAGATGCACAGTGTAGTGCCTTGATGTACACTACAACTGAGACTGCTCTGTGTGCACAAAACAATGAAACTGCAGAGAAAAGACTGGAAGCCTGAGCAAGCACAATTCCTAGTGATGCTGCTTCTTGTTTGAAAATACCAACTCCCAGTCAGCCACTGCAACTCTCACACTATTTCCCACCCATCCCACCCATCCCCTGCCTGAAACCTACCCCAGGGGTTAAGATCAGCAGCAAAATGCCACTGCTGGTACCTTGTCTCACAGGGAGAGACAGAGAGACAGTTTGAGTTCAATAAAAAAAAAAAGTGCAGTAAAAAAAAAGCCTGGCTGGCACAGCAGCAAAAATGAACAAATATCTTTTTCAATGGAAAATTCTATCAAAGTAGCAAGCAGCAATAGCAATTGAATGCAGATTTGAGACACTCGGAGAGAGCTCAAAAGCAAAGAGCTTCTCAGTGAAATGCTAAGAAGAAAGTGTGTGGTGCGCGATACGAGCTTAAGATATAAAAAGTACAGCAGGAACAACATCACAGAGCACTGAGAGCTGCGACTGGCTGCATTAGAAAAATGCTTCGCTGTGATACGTTGGAATTCTGATCTCCTTGACAACTTGTCTGAGCCACTCTATGAAAGAGCTGTGAGGTCACTTATGACTCACAGGAAAGGGCAAGTTTTTGCTATGGATACTCCCACATGGCCTTCTCCTATTTCAAACATCCACTAAGAAATCACCGCGAACCAAAAGAATGAAACTAATATGATATGTTTCATTAGTGAGGGATCGCCATGCATTTTGTGAACCCATGAATCAAATGAACAGGGATTGCACATTTGTTGAAAATGAATGCACATCCCTAGAAAATATGTTTCCTAGATTCGGTAAATTGTACCTGACTTAAAGGTATAAACTCAAGTAAGTGGTGCGACAATGAGCGGAGACAACGGATCAGCAGATACTTCTGAATTGTTGAGGACAACAAGGAGGAGCCCAATTATGAAAGACCATAAACCCCACATCAGTATTTTAAACTTTACGTGCCAGATGAAGGGTAGCCAGTGCAAATTAGCCAAGATTAGAGAGATGTGACTACGCAGCGATGAGTCAGGCTATAGAATTTTGTATGACCTGAAGTACCTGTAAATAAAAATTGGAAAGGCCAGGCACAGGACATTGCAGTAGTCCAATGATGATAGTACAATGGATTGTGCAACAGTGCTAAAATCAGAATAATGGCTTTAAAGGGTGTAGTAAACAGAGTTTACAATAAGACAATTACACTAGCTTGTCAATGTCGGGATGCATAGAGAAAGAAGAGTCAGTTACAACCCCAAATTATGTGCCCTCAATTGGATTGGGATGGCATATCCCTCAAAACAGAAATGCAACAGAAATTCCTCCAGCTGACACCTAGATAAAAGCACAATTTCCATTTTCTTAACATTAAATGCTAGTCTATTATTACGCATCCATTCCTTAATCTTTGTCAGACATGTTGTTAGTTTTTCTAGCACCAAAATCAAAGAAGAGATTGGGGAAAAAGAACTGTATATCGTCCGCATAAAGTTTGAACAAAATATCCAAATCGGAGAGAACAGCACAGAGCAGGGCAAGGTAAATGATAAAAAGAATTGGAGAGAGAGATGAGCCCTAAGGAACACCTGTTGAAAGTTGAAAGTAAAATGAGAAAATATTTCATACCAGAGTCAAAGCCTTGGGGAATTCCATAGAAGCAAGAAAGCAATAGTGACTCTGTGCTTTGGCACTGGCAGAAACCAAATTGTGAAATGTCAAGAAGGCTGTTATCCTCCAGAAATTCTTGGTGCTGGGTATGAACAACCTTCTTGATTATTTTTGAGAGTAGTGGCAAGGTAGACAAAGGATGATAATTAGAAGGCTCTGAGCCTTCCTCAATAGCGGGCAAAAAAAACAGAAAACTTGAGAGAACTAGTCAGAAGACCCTGAAATAGAGAGGCATTGACAATCTTACAGGGTCATTCATCAAAATGCATTAGGGCGTTATGACCCTAATGCTTGCGATAACACCATAATGCATGTGTTATTTTTTGCATCACATGATGTGAATGTAAATTTTGAAAATGTACTCAAAGGGGAGGATTTTGGGTGGGTTTTATGAAAATGAGGGGTGTTTAACATTGTTGGAAATAACTACACTTTTTTCCTGGTGTTAAGCTGTACAATACTGTTGCGTCCATCGATGCTAGATGGCTTCACCCCATTTGCCTCACCTTATTCACGGCTCCTCCCGCTTACCTGGGTAAGATGGCTACCACAGCGTCTACAAGTCGACCTTTCTGGCGTCCCTGGAACGGCTATGGTGCAGCCTCCTGCCATTGCTCCTCCCAGGTACCTACTAGAGTGTGCGCTCGCATGCACCCCACATTTTTATGCCACCCTTGGCGCGAACCTCGACGGCGTTTCCTCATGCTGACGTCACGCCAAGTGGGTATATTACCTTCACTAGTTTGCTAGCTCATTGAGTTAGCAAGGACTCAAATTTGTTCTTCTCTACGCTACTCTGCCGCTTCCGTGCTGCCGCTGGAAGCTCTCTCTCTGCCCTTCGGGGTAACTGCTAACCTGGGTACCCGCTCCTTGGGGACCCTTTTATTTCAGGTGACTTACAGGGAACAGGTACTCGCTCCTCGAGTGCCTGCTCTCCCTGCCTCGGTGCCTGTACCTTCTTCAACATATCTGGAGGAATTGCATACCAACAGGAACACCTAGTGAATACTCTAACTCTCAGACTATCTCATCCACAGTATCTCCTAGCTGGGAAACCTGCTGCGGAACCTCCTATCATCATCAAGGAGAGACGGGCTCCCTCTGCCAAGGTCCCTGAGACTGTAACTACCAGACTGCCTCACTACCAGACTGCTCTCTTCAAGCTGTTTAATAAAGAACTAACTGTGTTTTGTGCATTACGAGTCTAGACCAGTGCTGAGCTCCTCATAGGGCTCCTCCCCATGGGTGTGGTCGTCTCCCACAGCACCCAAGGATCCATCAAAACACACTCAACCCATAACAAATACAGAGAGAGAGAGAGAGAGAGAGAGAGAGAGAGAGAGAGAGAGAGAGAGAGAGAGAGACTATTTACAAGGCTCTCATATTAGGTAACTTATTTATACCACTGTAAGAGGGTCAACTAGCAACTCAAGGTGAGGTTTTGGTTGAAATCTAGGGTTTGGGGGGCTAGTTTTACATGCACAGTCAGATGTATGAACAGCACAGTACACATCGGTGAACATTTGATGTGATTTGAAGTAAGGAAAGCTATACACAGATGAGATTTGTACACTGTACTCTCACGCTAGCTTGATGCACTCTCTACCTAGGTGCTATCAAGCTAGGGTGAGAGTACATGGTAGAAATCTCATCTTTGTGTTCCTTACCTCATTTCAAATATTAAATCAACGGTATTTCCAAATTTATGAGTTGGAACATGTATCATCTCTGTCCATCCCAAAGACTGCATAGCAAAAAGGAAATCTCTACATGAGTTGGAAGGTGGGGAAGTTTCAACCTACATATTAAAATCCCCCAGAATTATAGCATTCCTAATCATCTTTAGAGGATATCAGGCTATCCACCAAAACAGAAAGGTTAATGATCAAATAACCTGGGGGAGCATACATCAGGTATAGACACCAATTTGAAGAAGAAGTCAAATAGAGTGATTCATCTGGGGAAATATCCTCTGTCTGCACCAGCTCTAACTTGAGAGATGCTTCAGCTACAAGTAGTCCCCTTCTTTTTTCCCTTGGTTTTGAAGAAACCTGCATAATTAATAATACCAAGTTGATTTAACAACACTGAATCAGAAACCAATAACCAGGATTCAGTTACACATAGAATGTCAGGGGACTTTATCCTTATCAGGTCCAATAGCACCAGAATCTTCTTTCGAATAGCTTGCCCCTGTTATGACTGTCACTGCCTGATGTCTCCACTCTGCCCACTTTACCATTTTGCGACTCCTCCTGCGGTTTATGGACGTCTGGCTGCCATGGCGTCTGCCTGCCGTCCTCTCCGGCGTCCCCGGTCCGGCTTGGGCGCTGCATCTCGCCATGTTGTCCAGGTACTATAGGGCGTGCGCACCGCGCGGCCCTGCTTCTTATTCTCTCTTTGGCGCGAACCTCAGGGGTGTCCCCCTGTGATGATGTCGTGCATCCCGGATACAAAAGCCTACACTTTTTGCTAGCTATTCGAGTTAGCAAGGGATCTCCTTACGGATGGGATTCGCTCTCCGTACCTAGCTACTCTGCCTCTCCAACCTTTGGACTTTATCCTAATGGGGTACCTGCTCCTCTGGGGCCTCTCTCATTTCTTTCAGGTCGCTATCAGGAACTGGTACTCGCTCTTCGAGGGCCCATGTTCCCTGACTCGCTGCCTGAACTTATCGCTTCTGCTTGGAAGAAACCACTGCCTACATCATCAGTGAGTTACCAACTTTATTTCCTCCGAGCTGTTCCCTGGAACCAAGTACTCGCTCCTCAAGGGCCTGCCTCTATTCCAGCTTCTGTGTCACCTTCCAGGAGAAACCGCTGTGTAACTTTATCAATGAGGCTCTATACCAGAACTCTGTGTATGCTCCACTGTACTCACTATCTCAGTTTTCTCCACTACAGCACAGCCATAGAGGGAATCACTTTTCCAGTATCCTGAGGAACCCTAGCCCAGCTGGGCTTCATCGCTACTCACTACTGCCACCTCTGGTGGCTTCTCAACTCTTTCTAATAAAAGATATAACTTTGTGTTGTGTGTCCCAAAGCTGAGCCTGACCTGTGGCCCCTCACGGGACTTACTCCCATGGGCATGGTCAGCTGCCACAGTGTCCAAGGGTCCACCCAAAACCTTACAAACAATAACAGCCCCTTCCCAAGATAGAGAGAGACACTGGAGGGGTTGTGGCGAGAATTAGCTGGAGAGGACTGAATATCAATAGAAATATTATAGGAGATTCTGGAAGCAGCTTTATGCTGGGTTACCCAGTGAGGTGTGGAATCCCGATAACATTCTCTACCTGTAATAACTGGAACAGAATAGTCCTCTATAATAGTCCTGGCATTATTTCCCTTGCAAATCAATGGCACTGTGACAGGGAAAGAAAGGTTAAACAAAGAAGTCCACAACTAAAGAAGAGAAGAATACTTTGTCATTACAGTTAAGTCGACAAATTCACCAGAACAATGCAAAGACTCCCCCAGCTTATCTGATCTCTAAAAGAACAAAAACCACCACAGATCACATCAAGTTGTGCATGAAAGAGTGAAGAAAGCGGCATACTCCTTAGTGTGTGCGACTGAGGCATGAACCCCCGGCGTGCAGTGCCTCTAGCGTCACCGTGGGCTGTAAATAGTGTAGGGGTGACATCAGGAGAAGGCGTGGCTAACACTGGCATTGGTAAGAAAGAAACAGCAGGGAACAGAGCCCATCGGGGGGGGGGGGGGGGGGGGGGGGAAGGAGACAGCAAAATCCACAATTCAGTGAGCAGGAGCAGAGAACAGTCAATAAACAAGAAGCAGCCATATGAATCCTGCATCGCTGCGGGCTGTAAACAGGGTCACGGGTGAGATCAGAAGGGGGGGCGGGGCTAACACTGGCATTGGGCAGGAATGAAACAGCAGGGAACAGAGCCCACCTGGGAGAAAGGAGACAGCAAAAATCCACAATTCAGCATAGAAACTGAGCAGGAGATGAGCACAGTCAATAAACAAGCAGCAGTAGCAAACATTGGGAAAAAGTTCTCAATTTTTTCTTGTTAAAGTTTCACCAACCCCAAAAATATATTCACAAGTCTTTTTGATCAGACATTACCAGCCCTATAAATGAAATCACCATAAACCCTATAAACGTAAAGAAAAAGTTCTCAGTTTGTTTCTTGTTAAAGCTTCAGCGACTCCCAGGTAATATTGCCTCAAATAGGAGGCTTATTGTGAGTTGCCATCATCCATTGTCTTTAGATCTTGCACTACGTTCTCATAACAGCATAACGGCGAGATCGCTGATGCATGACCCACCCCACTCCCCCCTCTCCCCTTATCCCGAATATGTAAAACTTATCCCGAAGTTTTACATATTGTCACCAAATTCTTGTAAGACTACAAAATACGAGGCAATAGACCTTTATGGTGGAAGAGGCTGCAGCTTTATTGAACTTTAAACAATATGTATATGATATGCACGAACTGCTAATTGTATACATAACAAATGGTACCAGGGGCCGCCCGCCGTGTCTCCAAACAAGGTGTCCCCCTCCTCCAGCTCCCCGCCTTGCTCTTGCTAGCAAGGGGGCCCATACCTCTGGCCTACTTAATACGGCCCCGGCTCTTGCACCCGCTACCAGCATGAGGTAGTAGGACTTGCCTCATGCCCCCCAACAGCTGCGGCCTCCTTAACCTAATATGGATTCAATGGCCTCTTGAATGGAGTTATTGAAAAGGTCATTACCAATGTCAGATAGGTGAATTCTATCAGGCCTGTATAATCCTTCACACGTGACCTCGGCCCAGTTGTGTCATAACTGTCGTCCTCCCAACTTGGTGGCCCACTGCCCAACTTGCCTATTCACTTTTTTGCGACCCCGTTTCCATAACTTAACGTCTCGCCATTGTAGCCTATGTATGATGTCTGACCAGACAATGCATGAGTTGGGGAACATGGAAACCAGTTCGCTCCAATCGTGCTTTATTCTTATTAGTTGCATGATGCCATTGCTCCCAGATTGTTGCCACTGAGGTGAATCACGACAGCGTATGGGTTGGCCAGGGTATCGTTCTTGTGCTGCATAATCGGGATAAGCTAGTTCCAGGTCATCACTTTATCACCCATCCATATAATGTGAACTTGTTTCGTAGCTTGCCCAGTTTCTTTGCAAAACTGAATCCCTCTTCATTGCACCATTATCTCATCCATGCATTATCTCATCCGTCCTGTTTCAGCCACCCCAAAAAACGAAGGAAATTTTCCCAAAATTTCAGAAAATTTAGTTTTTCAGGGTTAGCGCATACTAACTCCCAATAGTGCGCGCTTACATTGAAATTTGGGTCAGCCGAAAAAAAAAAAAAACCGAACCACAGGAAATACGAAATTTCCCGTGGTTCCCCAATAACGAAGCCTGAAACAATCGGGCAATCCGATACACATCTCTACTAAACATCTCATTTTTTTGCATGCTGTAAGGTGTGATCCATCCTTATAGTGCATAGGGGCTTCTGTTTCTTGGAATCAAATTCTTTTAATGTGTAGTAAGTCCTCACAGTTTTGCACATACACCCCTCAGATTTCAAATTATATGGAGTATTAAACTCCCTTATCTGTTGTACCTGCATTACTCTTTTATTATATCCTTGTAGAGATGTAACCGTGTTTACATTGTATAGCACTGCATACACTGTCAGTGGCTAAATATAAAATCAATTTAGATAAATTGATAATATTCCTCCTTTCCTCACTTGGGTTGTGGTAACAAAAAGGGAAATGTGTTTTTGGAAAGAAAAGGCAGAGACTACTGATGTTCTGAGCCACGTAGTTTATTAAGGAGCAATGTTCTGTCCCTTCTTTCAACAAAAGTCAGGCTGCAATAATCCTGTAATAACTGGATGCAAAAGAAAACCCTAACAGTATGAGGCCCAGAATTCAATGCTGGAAGGTTTTTTCACCAGAAAAGAAAAGTGGGGGTACCAGTTATGTGTGTCAAATCAAAATGCAATGCCTCCTCTGACTTCTATTTAGTCAGCTATTGACATGCTAACAACGCTCTTAGCACATTTGTACAATCGACTTTTTTAAGGGACCCTGCTCCCCTCACACTTCTACTTTGACATCTTGCAAAATGTTCTTTTCTTTTCACAGCTCTGATTTAACATATGACATTATTTATTAACTGAAATTTGAACTAGACCTGTCATTTCTTTCAGGTGTCTGGAAAATTGCTTTTTCTTTTTTTTTTTTGTATTGCTGCTCTTAAGCCCTTTCTGAATAATTTGGAACTCTCTCTGTTTCTGTTTCTCATTCAAAACTTGAATTATCCTAGTAAAAAGCAACAGAACTATTAGAGGCTGTTGCACATGTTTCCCCTGGTGAGCATTCTCCTTTCTCACAATGACTAGAAGTGACACAGAGTTCATTTGTTTAGTGGACAGCTGGATGGTAGTTTGTTACTGGTGGCATTAAAGGTTCCTCCTGTACTGGATTTACCATAAGGCTTCCTGCCAAGATGAAGGGAAGCCACAAATAGCACAGTGCCTGTGCACCATCTTCTCCCACTCCTCCTCCTTCCTCCTGGCCTAAGGCGGCTGCACTGTGGTGAGAAAATTTCTCTGCTGTAGCTCGCTAGGCTAGGGGTATTCTCAAAGTGAGGAAAAGGGTAGTATTGGGTATTTAAGCAGCTCACCTGAGGTACGCACCCTCTCATCTTGACTAGCAGTCAGATTCCCTCTCTCCCACCCATTGCAAATTCATATAGTTTTTGATTATTATATTGTTTTATATATGGTTGTGTGTCATTTGAACTTGTTTATTTTGTTGCAGCTTATGGCGGGAGTACCTGAACTATGGGGTATTCTGCAGGTAGGAGCATCCATTCTTGACATGTTGTCACGGGAAGAGGCAGGAAGTTGGCTCTGTCTCTCTGGGGGTGGGCAGCTTCCCTCTGTCTTCTAAGAGGTGAGTGCTTGGAGTGGCATATTTACTGTTGAAGTGACACAGTGAAGGGCCATCCACTGACAGGAACTGGGTGCAGTCTTGCTGGTAGAGAGCACCTAGCCTGGTGAACACAGCAGCTGCCCAGGACAGAATTAGGATTTTGCCATCCTAAGACACTTTTGGTGCTTTCACCCTACTGTTATGGTTCCAGCTGCCATGCAGCCTCCCCTCCACCAGGGGACCCCGGCGAGCTCCACTCAGGACTGTTTCCATCAGCATGTCCCTGATCTTATGCTTCAGTCTGTCTTATATCCTCTTCTCCACAAGGGGACCTCTATGAGCACACTCTCCAGGCTGTCCAAGGCTCCTCCTCCCTGCTTGCACAACACCCAGACTCGAACCTTACTTAACCCTGTCTGCGCTTTGTCTCAGTGCTTCTGCATTGAGTCTCCTTTGGCTCCCTGCTCTAGCCACTTTTGTCTTGTGGCCTTCCTCAGGCCTATCTGTGCTTCTGACTTTGGTCTTGCCTTACCCTTTTCTCATGGCCTCCAGGCCTTCTGATCCCAGACTTGCCTTACCTTGCTCTGTAGCCATCTGGCCTTCCTATACTCTGGCCTATCTAGGCCTTCCTTGCTCTGTGGCTTTCTACGTCTACTTCTGACCTCTTGCCTATTCAGGCCTCTCTAGGCCTCTTCCTGTCTTGCCCCTTGGGGCCATCCTGCATTCCTGCCTTCGGGCTTTATGTCCCATGTTCTGTGTTGTCTTTGTCTTTCCCTGTCTTGTCATGTCCTAGTCTTTCACAGTCCCAGCCTATGTTCCAGGGTTCCAATTCCCACTCTTGCCTGCACACTGTTGCTGAGTTCCAAACTTGCCTGCACACTGTTCCTGAAGTTCCAATTTTACCTCCATGCTGCTCCAGTCCAAGCCCTGGTACCAGCACTATCTGCACTGTGCTCCGGTTCCAGCCAAACCCTGCTTCAGCCTCGACTACCATCCTGCGCCACTCTGGAGGTGATATCCCCCTCGCTCTGCCTAAACTAGAGCCACAACACCTACTACCTCCTGTAAAGGTTCTGTTACAGGTTAGCAGAGGACTATTCTCTGCTGAATGAGATTCAGCAGAGCTGGAAGGCAGCAAATCATAGCCAGCCTGCTGCCTCTAAAGGTTCACTGACCTAGGCATAGGCTTAGTGGGTGCCTGCCTACTGACAAATCCAGGGCAGCCTGGAATGAATATTAACTTCTACAGAAGAAGGTTATTGAGTCTCTTTGAAGAGGGAAATTCCCACATTCTTTCAAGATAACATTGCCTGAGTTCCTGGATCCAAAAGGAATTTCAGAGAAAAGATAAAATTAAAACCAATTTCAAAAGATAACCCAAAAGGAGGAAAAGAAGGGAGGATAAATTTCTTCCACAACAACAAAAAGGGTCAAAAGCTGTAATCATTAAGATGGGAGAAAGGCATACCCCAGGTCTCTTATCAAGAAACCAAAGTCCTTTTCCCAAAAACAAAACAAACGTCGGGTGAAAGCATAATACCATGCTGTCCATGATAAGGACAATTCAAAATCGACACCTGTACTCCATCATTAAATACTCCCATGTAACCAATTAAACTTGACTCTTTTCTCTATCCATTCAATTAATTGGTATGCTCCTTTAGCAGAGAGTAGCAGAGAGCAGTCCACCAGTTATGAAAACTGATGCCGAGGTTATCGACATAGGTTTTCATAACGCAGCCGGCCAGTTATGAAAACCGACGCCGAGCATATTGGCTTCAGTCTTCAATGCGGCCGGTTGAGGGTTGTTTTTTTTAAAACTTTTAAAAGAAGTATAGAAAAGCATTTTTTTCTGCTATTCTGCTATTCTGTACTTCCTTTCAATGCGCTCAGCGTTAATAGCTGAGTGATAAATGTGCGTCTGAGACGCAGATTTATTTTTTGCATTTTGGAGTGAATGAGTAATAGCCTCATTCACATGCATTTGCGTGTGATGAGCGCTAACTCATTCACTCCGTGTTGGACGTGCGTTAAATAGATGCTAATCCCCCTATTGCATTAGGGGGTGGATTAGCGCCTATTTAACCCGCGTCTGACTGCGGGTTATGCAGTGCGCTCAGCTGAGCGGATTGTATTGCATCGGCCCCAAAGAGTAGGAGGAGGCACCAGGGAGTAGAGAGAGGGCTACCTTTTGTAAAAAATCTGCTAAGTTTAAGGTCTGAAGTAAGGTGAGCTGTATTAATTATTTTGAAACTTGTAGAAAAAGTGTGCTGCCAATACTGTTTTGAGTTTGTTTCACTGTAAATAAAGTGCACTTACGGAACAGCCAGAGTCTGCATCCAGTTTCCTCTGGCAGTTATCAGGCCTCCTACCGCTCGAGCTACCACAAGCACCCATAAAAATCACATATATTAGTAGGGATCATTAGATCAGGTCATCAGCATACTAGGGGGGGAGATTTATTAAGCCATGATAGTTTATCACCGGGAAGGGCCAAATATTGGGGGAGGGATTTCCACGATATTTGGTTCCTAGACAACAAATTATCATGGCATTTTCGCAGCACCATTTTTTATTGCGGCTCAAACATATGACAAAAAAACTGTGCCACGGTAAGAGGCTTTTCTGCACAATGGCAGCCCACCTCAGCTGGAGCTGCCATCACTTAAAGGGCCTGAGGCTCAAAATGTGTGCACCCCCCCCCCCCCTCAAGGCACAAAAAATCACCCTGGGGGTCTTCGGAGACCAATGCCCATCCCCCCCCACCATCTTCCAAGGCAGCACTGGCCCCCACTAAATATAAATAATTCATCGATTTCAACTGTGTGGCGATGTCCCCTCCCTCCCCCCTCTCATTACAATGGAAACAAAGACCCCTTAGTTAAATGCCTTTCTAACCCTGCCCATCTCTTCCTCTCCCATCCAAGCAAATTAAAATCCATGGTGTCTAGGGGTTTCCTCCATCCCCATCCCAATCCAAAAATACATACCTGGTGGACTGGGGGGGGGGGGGCTTCCAGACCCTGACCCCCTAAATTACCGCATACCTCAAATTTCAAACATTGGCCACATGGCCAAGTCTGATCCCCAGACTTTGCTCCTGACATGTGATGGGGCAAGGTGAGGACAGTGTCATTTTTCAAAATGGCACCGATGGGCACTCTGGGCCCCCCCCCCCCTGAGTCACCAATGGTTGAGATTTTAGGCACAGGAAATTTGGGGTCTGGAAACCCCCTCCCCAAACCACCTGGCATTTATTTTTAGATTGGGGTGGGGGTAGAAAATCCCTAGTCACCAGGAATTATAATATATTTGGATGAGAAGGGAGAAGGAATGGGCCAGGGTTGTGGAAAGGACATTTAAAAAGGGAGCTTTTTGCCAATGTATGGGCAGGAGGGAAGTGGGGGGCTGTTGCCACACATTTGGAATCAATACATTTTTTATTTTAGAGTGAGCCAGTGCAGACTCAGAAGGCAGGGGAGGTCCCCAAAGACCCCTCAAAGTGATTTTTTTGTGTCTTTGCCGGGGCACCCTTTTTGATTCTCAGACCCTTTAAGCGATGGAAATCCTGGCTGAGGTGGGCTGCTATTGCATGGGAAGGCCCCTTATCACTGCATGATTTTTTTTGTGCAATTATAAAAAATTATGCCATGGTAATGATGCAATAATTTGTTGGGGAAGGGTCAAAGATTGTGGGGATGCCCCCTGCAATAGTTGACTCCTCCTGCAATAAACTATCATGGCTTAATTAATCTCTCCCTTTGCTTTTGATGGCGATTGAACCACAAACAAGTCATTGTGTGCTGAGTATAGTGCGTGGATTGGAAATATGGAGTTAGGTGCTTGCAAAGACAATGCAGTGCTAGGCCATGAAGGATCTTAACAAACTTTTTATTCCATTTTAAATGCTATGCTGATGGAGACCAGTAACCAGTGATGGCCTCTTACAATTGGTGGAACATGATATTGAACCTGGAATCTTTTAGTAATCTTTCAGCAGAATTTTGGACACATTTCAGCTTGTGCATGCTCCCCTGAAGTAGGCCAACATATAAAGAATTACAAGCTATGCAAAAGACCTGGGGAACTCACTAGTAGTGGTAGCTACAGTATTTAGATCAAGTTGTGATAATAGAATCAAACTGGGTTTGTCTGACAGGCTGTAAGTTTTGTAATAACTAGAAGTCTTACCAAAAACATAGATGTTCACGTACTGGGTCAGTCTGGTAGGCTACACAGGGGACTAGGAGAATGAATATTAATGCAAAGGCCTCACTTGTTTTGCTAGCTAATTAGATTATTACAGAGCCCCTTTTTTAAGCATGGGAAAGATGGGTGCTGGAGGGAACTAAGTGCTATTCTACCAAGATGATGGAGTACAAAGGAGGAAGACAAAAAAGACTGTCATAAATAATAACAAATCTTGCAGGTGGTCACACTGTCTGACTAGCAGCTGAGATGTATCCTTAGCACTGTGGACAGAATAAGGGGGGCAGACTGGATGGGCCAGATGGTTACCTTTTAAAACTGTGTTCTTAAAGAATTTGCAAAGCTAAGCAAAAACCCACTATTACTTTCTGGTAGTGCTGGAAATAGTAAGGCGCTGTACAGTCAGAAGTGAACTAATTATCCCTAAGAAGCCTACAAAATTTAAATTTCTAAATGCCATCACAATTGGACTATTAAAAAAAATTCCTATCATCACTAGAGACACTAAGGCCTAACTCAAATAATACATGAACCAATACACTCTGTTTGCTTCATTCCAGTTTTCTAAATGAGTGTCTAATCAAAAGCGTACAAACTATCACACTCTCCTGGACTGACCACTACCCTTGTGCATTTTGAAATACACACATTTATATCTATCCAGACAAGCAAGCATTGAAGACATTCCTTCTTATGAAGCCCTATCCTGGTCTTTGATTCAATTTTTAGTGTGCGCTCAGTATTTCTATTCTGTTTCTTCTTTTAGTTTATGGCAACCTATGTGGTACTATGTACTACATTATTTGAACCTATGTTAACATATGTTCTATTCAATCTTGAACTTGTCTTCTTATGTTTTAGTTGGTTGTTTTAGTTGAGTTATGTTTTTTGTGTTTTGTGTTTTTTACTTTTATTTGTTGTTAGCAAGTTTTAATTTGATTGCTGTTTTACCATTGATTATCATAATACGCCTATTAGTTTTAACATTTTAGTGTACATCACTATGATTTACTTTGGTATGAAATATGATAAATCAAATAAAAAACTGAAATTCAAGTTTAACTTACTACTCAATCCAGCATCTCCAGAGAACTGGAACTCATACTTCAAATCAGCCATTGATAAGATTGTCCCATTGAAAATAACCTACATCAAAAACCCCAAACCAACTCCCTAGTTCACATCAGAACTGAAAATATTAAAAAGAATGAAAAGGAAGCTGAAGAGGAAATAGTAAAAATAGAAATTCTAGCCGACAAAATCATATGTGAACAGCATCAGACTGCTTACTGCAAGGCCGCTATCAAAGCAAGAGAGTCTATTACCTAGAATAATCAATAAAGCTGAAAATTAACCTAAGAATTATTCAAGTCCATCAGCAAACTCATGAGATTCACACCTCTCCTATCTTCTGCCTTCACAGCTGAGGCCCTTTGTAACAAACTAACCAAATTCTTTATGGGAAAGATTACATGCATTTGGTCTGAATGAAACAGGAGATCTTAGGGAAGTCCTCTACAAACACAAGAGCCTCCCAGACTACACTCCCTTAACTTTAGTCTACTACTAGAGGAAAATGTGGATGCCCTGCTCACCACCCACAAACTAACCATCTACTGTGAAGACCCTTTGTAATGATACTGGCTGCTAGGCAGCCCCCTGCAAGCAGATCCCCTCACTGGTCCAGGCTCAGACCCAATCTAGCCTTGAAAGCTGCATGTTGCAGAGAATAAAATCCTCCCTTACAGTTACACCCCGCATCAGCATGGAATCTCTTTTATGGCCCCTTAGCCATGTATTATTTGATTGACATCCCTGTTCTGATAGTTCTTGTTCTTGTACACCTTGCCTGATTCTTTGCTCTTTCTTGTGTTATCTCCAAGGCCTTTCTTGTCAGAATATTTCTAGCTTTGCTCTGTCCTATGTTAGGCTTCCCAGTGACCGTTCTTACCTGTGTGTCACTAGCTTTGCTCGAGCCTTGTGTTAACTTCCCAGTGGAACTCCTTGCCTGCATGTTCCTAACTTTGCTCCTGTCCTATGTTAGGCCTTCCAGTGGCCCTCTTGTCCATGTGGTTTCCTTGTGCTATCTGTTGTTGTTTCATGCTTTATTTGGTTCCTTTTTGGTTCCTTGATCTACTCTGCCTTGTGCATACTTATCCGTCCCTGTTTTGTTGATGCTCACCCCTGTTTGTGTTCAGTGTGGCCAGGGCACCTTCCATCCCTTGCTTCTATCTACCTGCTGATTCCAGTGGGTGCCCTGTAACTGACCCTGTGCACTGTTCTCCATAAGACCTGCCACCCACTAGCACCAGAGGACCCAACCCGAAGGAAGGGGGCTGGTCAGGCAGAAGACCTACACCCATCCTGCCTGCTCCTGGCACCTGCAAAAGACCTCACACCTGACCTGCCTGCTCCAATCCCCCATAAACCCCTACCTAGGAGGGTACTTTCAAATCAGATAGCTGGCCATGACACCTTTGCACCTCTTAGTTAATCAAACAGGCCAAATCAGGACTGATCCACCACATCCAGATCATCACTAGTCCATCACTAACTGAAGCCCATCTCACAAATGTCCTCAAAAGAGCAATAATATGTATGAAATATTACCTGTCCATGAGAGGTTATATGTGTGCACTTGGTGCAAATAGCTCCTGGCTCTCAGAGAACGATTCCAATATCTGGAGGCTAGAGTAACAGATGTAGAGGAGCTGAGGCAGACAGAAAGGTATATGGAGGAGACTTTCAGGGACATAGCAGCCAAATCACAATTCCAGTCTAGCAGTCCTGGGGCTGCCTTGGAGAAGGGAGATTTCCTGGTCAGAGAGAATCACCCTTGTGTAGTAAGAAGTGATCCTGCAGCAAGGTCTTGCTCTCTAGGTGATGCATTGTCCTCTCACACTGAGGATGAGTCTTCCAGGGCTACTACCTAGTAGAGAAGGGTTAGGTCGGCCGTCAAAGTTGGTGATTAGATTATTAGGAATGTAGAATGCTGGGTGGCTGGTGGATGTGAGGATTGCCTGGTAACTTTCCTGCTTGGTACAAGGTAATGGACCTCACATATTACCTAGATATGATTTTGAACAGTACTGGGGAAGAGCCGGCTGTCGTGGTACATGTGGGCACCAACAAAATAGGAGAATGTGGGAAGGATGTTCTGGAAGCCAAATTTAGGCTTTTAAGTAGAAAGCTGAAATCAGAACCTCCAGGGTAGCATTCTCTGAAATGCTCCCTGTTCCATGTGCAGGTCCCCAGAGGCTGGCAGAGCTCCTGATTCTTAATTCATGGATAAGACAATGCTGCAGGGAAGAGGGATTCAGTTTTGTTAGGAATTATGCAACCTTTTGGGGAAGGGGGAGTCTTTTCCGAAGGGATGGGCTCCACCTTAAACAGGGTGGAACCAAGCTGCTGGCGCTAACCTTTAAAAAGGAGACAGAGCAGCTTATAAACTAAATCAAGGGGGAAAGCTGAAAGTCGCTCAACAGGGCATGGTTTGGAAGGAGGTATCTTTAAAGGATATTAATGAAACAGGAGAGTTAGGACATCCCAACAGAGTGGTTCCAATAAAAGCAAAAGTAGTCCATGTGCCTATAAGGGAAGAATCACCTGAGCTAAAAGATTCCAAATTATCTCTATCAGCAGGTTCTTAATACAAACAAAAAGCACACTTTAAAATTGTCTGTATGCCAATGCCAGAAGTCTACAAAGAAATTTGGGAGAGTTAGTGTGTACAGCAGTGATGAGCATCTCAGAGACCTGATGGAAGACAGATAATCAATAGGACAGTGTAATACTAGGGTACAAATTATATTGCAATTTCAATAGAGGGTCAACTTTGTGTGAGTGTGTGGGGGGGGGGGGGGAGGGGGTTTGCACTTTATGTCTGGGATGACATACAATCCAACAGGATAAAGATCCTGCAAGAGACTAAATGCACAATAGAATCTTTATGGGTAGAAATCCCATGTGTGTTGGGAAAGAGTATAACAATAGGAGTGTAAACCATTCACCTGGCCAAATGATAAGATGGATGATGAAATGCTAAGAGAAATTAGGGAAGTTAACCAATTTGGCAGTGCAGTACTAATGGAAGATTTCAATTACCCCAATCACCTCTGTTTCCTGCACCTTCAGTGTGGCCTGCTCTTCCTCACTAACATGTCCTCCTGCCTCTTTCTCCTCTGTCAGTGAAGTGGAAGCTAGCACAGTACCGACTAAACCTCCTAATACAGGGTCTTCAGCTAATGCCTCTCCCATCTCTGCTTCAGGAAATCCTTTGAAGCGAGATTCATCAAGCTCTGAATCAGTAGAGGATGACAAAACTGATCTTATAGCTTCTGCTGCACTAAAGGTTTGCAGTGCTGGTTTCAGTTTCACCACTTGTACTTGTACTTTTGTAGACACTAGGGGGCAGATTTTCAAAGGGTTACGCGTGTAAGATACTCGCGTAACCCCCGAAAAGCTGCCCCTGCCTGCTGCGCGTGCCGAGCCTATCTTGCGTGGGTTACGCCTGCCGGGAGGCAGGCATAACTTCTTCAACAAAAGTAAGGGGGGGTTCTAGGTAGGGCTGGGGGGCTGGTTAGGTAGGAGAAGGGAGGGGAAAATGTGGGAAGGGGGGGGCAGAAGGAAATTCCCTCCGAGGCCAATCCAATTTCGGAGCAGCCTCGAAAGGAACAGAGGCAGGCTGCGCGGTTCAGCACACGCAAGTTGCATAATTGTGCATCCCCTGGCATGCGCCGACCCTGGATTTTATAACACGCGTGTAGCTGCATGCGCATGTTATAAAATCGGGCGTAGATTTGTTCGCGCCAGGTTACGCGAACAAATCTGCGCCCGCGCGCAGGTTTTAAAATCTGCCCCTGGAGGTTGTACTCTGCTGCTACTAGTACTAGTGGTGCCTTCCCTTTCCCTCTTCTTAGCAAGATCTGGCTGAGACACTGATGGAATAACTGGTATGTCCTCCCGAATTCTCAACTTCTTGCAGCTTGACTTGCCTGTCTCTCCTGCTGACGTTAGGGATTTGAAAATAAAATCCTCTTTATCTTAGTTGGAGGACTCACTGTTGTCTGTCTAGCAAATCCCCAGCCAGCAATTGCAGGTTTCCCACGTCCTTTGCCTGACATGATGGATTTTTTTCTGCTGCAGTGCTGGACAAAATATGTTGTCAATTAATCTTTATTTCTGAAAATTTGATGGTTAGTCACACTGATGACATTAGTGTAATGGACTACTACAGTGATCCTTCTGTGTGTAAGACTGAACAACACACAGAGGGGCGGATTTTAAAAGGCCCACACGTGCCGGCACGCCTATTTTGCATAGGCCGCCGGCACGCGTAAAGCCCCAGGACGCGCGTAAGTCCCGGGGCTTTCGAAAAGGGGAGGGAGGGGGCGTGTCCGGGGCGTTCCCGAAACGACGTGGCGTTTCGGGGGCGTGCCGCGGCGTTTCGGGGGCGGGCCCGGGGGCGTGGCGCCGGCCTGGGGGCGTGGTCGAGGCCTCTGGACCAGCCCCCGGGACCGGAGGACGGAGCGGGGCTGCCGGCGACGCGCGCGCAAAGTTAAGGGGGGGTTTAGATAGGGCTGGGGGGGGGGTTAGTAGGGGAAGGGAGGGGAAGGTGGGGGGAGGGCGAAGAAAAGTTCCCTCCGAGGCCGCTCCGAAATCGGAGCGGCCTCGGAGGGAACAGGCAGGCCGCGCTGGGCTCGGCGCGCACAGGTTGCACAAATGTGCACCCCCTTGCGCGCGCCGACCCCGGATTTTATAAGATACGCGCAGCTACACGTGTATCTTATAAAATCCAGCGTACTTTTGTTCGCGCCTGGTGCGCGAACAAAAGTATGCGCTCGCGTAGTTTTTAAAAATCTGCCCCAGAGAGAATACACTACAGTAGAACAACAATTTTAGTATTTTGCTCTGCTAGTGACTACAGTGCATGCTGATGCACACAACACACAGAGAAAAAGCAAAGAATGATATAATACTATGTGTGTGTGAGCACTACTGGTAAACAGAAGTAAAAGTGAGTGCACTACTATTTAAATGCAGTAGCAAAATAAAATAATCCACAACTGGCTGGCTATATTTGTGGTGCTAACTGACACAGACCTACTGTACTCTTTGTGGATGCATTGATGTATCTACCAGATACAGACCCAGACAAAGAGAATTAAAACAGCTTTCTCTATGTGGATACTGTATCAGAGTTCAGCTACAGCACTGGTACTACACTGGTAGGAACAGGTTTAAAATTTAATACACCACTACAAAAATATCCAGTGCCAGCCAGGCAGGCCAGACAGCCTGGAATGACTTCCCCCCTAAAGGAGAAGGGAATTCTGGAGAACACTTTTCCTTCTTCTAAGTCAGTAGCAGTGACAGCAGTGAGATGTTAAAAAATATTTATAAACCTGTGCAAATTAACACAGTGTGACAGCAGCTAACAGCTAACAGGATTAGAACAGATGGAAGCACTATTGATATAGAAATTGTAGTAATACAGAATTCTAAGACAACTAGCAAAGCAGGATGTATCCTCCACTAGTGAGAGATAGAATACAAACTGCAAGCTGAAACACTAAGGATGGAAAGTTCAGTGATTTTGCTAATTTAGACAAATACTTCCCTCTGATAAGTTCCCTTGCTTTGTCAGTCTGGTTTCCTTGACAACAGATCCTGGTTCTCCTCTGACCTCACACAAGTCATAGCCATGAACGCTGGTTGCTATGAAAACTCCCACATGACCTGCCCAGCCTCAGAGTCTATAGACCCAATTTTAAAAGGGCTGCGCATGTAAAAATTGGGGGTTATGCACATGGCTGGGCCTTGCACGTACCATGCTCATTTTAGAACGGGCCCAGCCATGTGAGTAACCCCCGTTATGTACAGAAGTGCCGGTCCCTGCAAAAGGGGTGGGCCGGGGGTGTGGTCTTGGTGGTTAGGGGCAGGCAGGGGTGGGCTGAGACAGTGCCATTAGCCACTGTCCCGGGGAAAAAGCACCCCGGCAGCTGGCCAGAGCACAGATTTTACTTCTGCTCCTAAGCAGCAGTAAGTATAATATAAAAAAAAATGGAGAAGGTTAGGGTTAGTTTAGGGGTGAGTTCCCTCCCAGTCTGCTCCTTAATTGAAGTGGGACTGGGAAGGAACTGGGGGAGGCACGATTGCGTCACTGCACGTATTTTTCTAAAATCCCTTCCCTGAGCGTGGAGCAGGCCACCCGCCTGCACATGAGCTCGCAGACATGAAAATCTAGCACGCATGTGCGCGCAAGACCTTTATTTTATAACATGTGTGTGCCGACTCACACAGGTTAAAAAATAGCCACGTCCATGTGCTTGCACCAGGAAACTGCGCACACATGGATGCATGCGTGGAATCTTTTAAATTGACCCTTATTGTTTAATGCAGCCATTGCTTTTCAATGGAGGAAAACATAAACCAAATGAAATGAATGACATTATATTTCATTCATGGGACTTGCTCATATGTTTTGGGGGCAATGAATCAAACCGGATAGGCCATTCGTTTTAAATAAATGAACATTCCCATTGCTCAGTAAGATCAATATTTATATGTCATTGGCATAAGAGTAGTGTGTGATTTTATATTCTCTGATGAGTTTTGCCCAGGGACAGAGCCCTTCTTTTTCCTCCCTCCTGAGATTTTGATAATTAACTCAATCATGATCAGCAGGTTCTCCATCCCCCAAGAACAATCCTATAAAAACATAATTGGACATCACACAAATTATCTCTGTTCTATATTCCTACATACCAAAAACTTTCAAAGTAATATAGAAACCTCTGGCCAGTTTCAACCCTCTAATAAAAAAAACCCCACTAAAATTATTTGAGAGTATCAATAAATAAAAATTATATAAATTGGGACAGAATCCCAATATAAAACTTGAACCTCAAGTTCTACAATACCCTGCATTCACAGAAACTCCCCCAAAAAGGCTGTAGAACAGACAAGGACATTTCCCCTTTATGACTCATCATAAAAAAATAATATTCAAATTCTGGTGTTACCTCAGTAACAGCAATGCAAACTCCATCCACTGCCAGGAACATGGTATAATAATACAAAATCCCACAAAAAATGTGCTCAGAACCTATAGAAAATCTGCCATTCCATTCCATCCTAACTGCCAGACTCAAACAATAAGTACCCTATCTATGAAAAAGCAACACTGCAAATATTACACCAGACCCTAAAACACTAATACGCCTCCTATTAGGAAAGCAGAAGAAGTCAGGCTGTTATAGAATCCTATGTAGAAATTACATGCTAGCATAATACTTTGTCAGTCATACATGCAGAATACAGACAGATCCTTAACAAATACAGATATAGTGTGAGGAATCTCACACTATATCTACACAGATGACATTCAGTTAATACTCCCAATCGACGACACAATTGAAAAAACATTAAACTTAGCCAACATAGGTACTAGATATAATAAAACAACTTCTAAACCAAATGGAACCAGTGATCAACATAGAAAAAAACAAATTCTTACATCTAGAACGAAAAAACTTAACGATAATTCAGAACCCAATTTACACTAAAAAACAACCAAAAAATACAACTAGCAGAGAACTTACGAAACCTGGGAGTGATAATCGAATCAGAATTAAGTATGAAACAACATGTATCTCTAAAAGTAAGAGAAGGATATGCCAAACTTATGACTCTGAGAAGACTAAACCACTACTGACACCCACCAACTTCCGCTCAGTATTATAAGCCTTAATCTTTGCCAGTACTGACTACTGTAATGCCCTACTACTGGGCCTACCATACACACAATAAGACCACTACAGATACTTCAAAACACAGCGGCAATAATTTTAACTGGAAAAAGCAAAAGAGACCATATCACTGAAACCTTAATAGAACTATATTGGTTACCCGTTGAACAAAGAATACAATTCAAGACTTTATGCACAATACATAAATTAATACACGAAGAAAAAGCGGAGTGGCTGAACACAGCCCTACGTGTACATACCCCCCACAGAAATCTGAGATCAGCAAACAAAGCACTGCTAACTATTCCCTCAGTAAAGATGGCCAGACTAACCCAGGTAAGGGATAGGGCCCTATCTCTATTCTCTAGCAGGACCCCACAATATGGAACAATATGCCATTAGAAATCAGACTACAAAGTAACATCAAACCTTCAAAAAAGTTTTAAAAACATGGCTATTTAAGCAAGCATACCACAAAGGGAACTGAGAGCAGAAAAACAGGGAAAGTTTGGTTGCGGTCAGCCTAGCTCACACGCACACACCTTGTTTCTTTAAGTGTGTGCTTCTCATTACTTTATCCTAAACTATTCCTTCTTTTTAAACAACAAAGAACCAAAATAAAGTAGTACGATATCTCAAAGCCGAGTAAGAAGAAACTGGACATGACTTATAACACTCACCAAATTATATTTTTTATGAAACTATGTTACAGTAAATTAATGGCACCTGTTTAAGAGTTAGAATTCCAGATACTGGATTTAACACATAGTTTTTGTGCCCTATTGTGAACTGTTGTGATGGCACCCATTTAACGACGGTATAGAAAAGACTTTAAATAAATAAAATAAAATAAATAAAGTAGAAATACAAAGTAAAGACAAAAACTGAACTGGAAACCACAAGAAGCTGGCCTGCAAGAACTGGAGACCACAAGAAGAAGCACTGTTCTATGTCATGGAGATCAAACCAGACTGAGTACGTGGATTCCATCTGCCGTTTTGTGCTTGTTGGCAGCCTTCTGAGGTTGGCATTTTAGAGGGGAGGGCCATCCCCCCCATTGGATTTCTGATATCATTTCCACCCCCTGGGACTTCAAATTACCACCAATACCAGAAGCAGAGTTCCAACAGCACTGCCGACTGAGTTTGTGCATTCCATCTGCAGATTTCTGCCTGAGTTTGTGCATTCCATCTGCAGATTTCTGCCTGAGTTTGTGCATTCCTTCTGCAGATTTCTGCCTGAGTTTGTGCATTCCTTCTGCAGATTTCTGCCTGAGTTTGTGCATTCCATCTGCAGATTTCTGCCTGAGTTTGTGCATTCCATCTGCAGATTTCTGCCTGAGTTTGTGCATTCCTTCTGCAGATTTCTGCTTGAGATTGTGCATTCCATCTGCAGATTTCTGCCTGAGTTTGTGCATTCCTTCTGCAGATTTCTGCCTGAGTTTGTGCATTCCATCTGCAGATTTCTGCCTGAGTTTGTGCATTCCATCTGCAGATTTCCGCCTGAGTTTGTGCATTCCATCTGCAGATTTCCGCCTGAGTTTGTGCATTCCATCTGCAGATTTCTGCCTGAGTTTGTGCATTCCCTCTGCAGATTTCCCGCCTGAGTTTGTGCATTCCATCTGCAGATTTCCGCCTGAGTTTGTGCATTCCATCTGCAGATTTCTGCCTGAGTTTGTGCATTCCATCTGCAGATTTCCGCCTGAGTTTGTGCATTCCATCTGCAGATTTCCGCCTGAGTTTGTGCATTCCATCTGCAGATTTCTGCCTGAGTTTGTGCATTCCATCTGCAGATTTCCGCCTGAGTTTGTGCATTCCATCTGCAGATTTCTGCCTGAGTTTGTGCATTCCATCTGCAGATTTCCGCCTGAGTTTGTGCATTCCATCTGCAGATTTCCGCCTGAGTTTGTGCATTCCATCTGCAGATTTCCGCCTGAGTTTGTGCATTCCATCTGCAGATTTCTGCCTGAGTTTGTGCATTCCATCTGCAGATTTCCGCCTGAGCTTGTGCATTCCATCTGCAGATTTCCGCCTGAGTTTGTGCATTCCATCTGCAGATTTCTGCCTGAGTTTGTGCATTCCATCTGCAGATTTCCGCCTGAGTTTGTGCATTCCATCTGCAGATTTCTGCCTGAGTTTGTGCATTCCTTCTGCAGATTTCTGCCTGAGTTTGTGCATTCCATCTGCAGATTTCCGCCTGAGTTTGTGCATTCCATCTGCAGATTTCTGCCTGAGCTTGTGCATTCCTTCTGCAGATTTCTGCCTGAGTTTGTGCATTCCATCTGCAGATTTCTGCCTGAGTTTGTGCATTCCATCTGCAGATTTCTGCCTACTGCCAGACATCTGAGATTGGCGCTTTAGAGGGCAGGGCCAGCCTCCTGTCGGATACCTGATGTCACTTCCACCCCTGAGATTTTAAATTATGTGAATTACTGTAACTCTTTCTGTGCTTGAAAGCCCAATTCATTAAACCACCACCTGTAGCTTATTCAAAACACTGAGGTCCGTATAACAAACTCAAAAAAATCTGACCACTAAATCCCTGTTCTAAAAACCCTTTATTGGCTCTGGGTATTCTACCACAGTATATTCAAACTCCAAGTCCTGACCTATAAATATTCAAAGGCCAGGCCCCAACCTACTTCAGGAAATCTCTCAGTTTCTAAACACCTTTCTGAGCACAGCAGTCACAAAATCAGGCATGAGTGGAAGTACCAACCCCCAAAATCATAAGACTCACCAACACCAGGAAAAAAACCTTTGTAGGTGCAGTCCCAACATGATGAAACTTCCCTACCATGCCACATCTGACCTGCCCCAGGTCTTATAGCCTTCAGAAAAATGGTGAAAACCTGGGGTCTTTGAATGGGATTTTGGTCTTAGCCAAGGACACAAACCCTACTAAGGACTCTGTAAGTGGCCCCTTAACTGTTCTGCACTATTGATACATATTGCACTATTTATATGATGTACGTACCGCAGGCATTATTATTTACAACTACTGTCTGCTGGTCTGTCTGCCTACATTTAACAAAGATCCTGTAACTGTGATTTATATGTCATACCTGGCTCAGCAATGATATGTGTACCTACTGTAATCCCATGGACTGTTCATATTTACAATGCTGTACTACTCCTACAATTTCATATGTAACATCCTTTGGACTCCCTGGCTGGACTCCCTGGCTGGAAAAGTGTGTCAAAAATAAACATCTATGGTAATGATGAAAAGAAAAACAACAGTGGAAAAAAACTTTTCAAGATGCCTCCCTTAATTTCTGCAGTTTTCTTTTTTTCTTTTTCACATTTCATATAAGGCACCAACAGGGAGTTGAACAGCACGTGTTCTGAAAGGCTGCTTGCATTTGACTTGCTCCCATTTTGCTTTATGTACGCCTGTTCACACAACAGCATGAAGCACGGTTGATCCGCGGCTCCGACAAAAAAAAAAAGAAAAGAAAAGAAAAGGTGCTTAAGGATAACACTGCCAAGAGACATAATCAGGGGAAGATTTACAAGAACTCTGATGGGAATCTGGGATTTCTGCAGTGGCTTCCGTCTTATGAGTGAAGTAATGCATATGATGTAGAACGCACTGCATTATGTATGAGCAAATTGGCGTAACATAAATCTGTCAAACACGCCAATCACTGCTGCAGCTGATACCTCACTTTATTATTGTTACTGTAACGGGATATAATTACAAGATGCTCTGTTTTGCTGCGGCGCTCTGAATGACATCTCAGCAAATTGCAGTGTAATCTCTCCATGCTCACAGCTAAGAAGTAAATGGAAGGAAAGTAAATCATAATAAACAGTGAGGAGCCCCTGGGACTGAGGCAAACACATTCAGATTCAATGCAGGATACTACATTCGGAAATGATTCTAAGGTAGTCCAACAGCTTGCCAGAAATTAGCGAAAAAAAAAAAAAAGACAGAAACACCTGCTTCAGTCCTGAGCCTTTCAGACCATGAAATTTACAGTGTAGAATGTGAACTTGGACTTAATAGCAATAATGATCTCTAAGGTACAAGTAGTCGAAGGTAATATTTGTCTTTAGGTTTGCTCAGGGACAAACTATGTGAGGGGTTGAACTTAAACATCTGCCTTTGCCTTCAGAATCCAATTTATTTCTGTTCATCTTCCTCAGCAGGATCTCTTCACCCTTCACCCCCTTCTCCTCCCCCCATCTAATTCTCATTAGCAGTGCATCCTTCTGAATTTTGCCAGGTTTCTCCCTGCACCCTTCTCTTCATAAAGTCTGACCACTTGATTCAAGTAGACGTGAACGATGGCAAACTCTACATC
The DNA here is from genome assembly GCF_901001135.1 of Rhinatrema bivittatum. Classification (NCBI taxonomy): domain Eukaryota; kingdom Metazoa; phylum Chordata; class Amphibia; order Gymnophiona; family Rhinatrematidae; genus Rhinatrema; species Rhinatrema bivittatum. The sequence continues at coordinate 260,520,374 of NC_042615.1, read as the reverse complement.
AGGCAGCCCAGGTTTCATGGGGAGAGAATCAAACGTTACAGGGACCAGAACACATCCCTGACAGCTTTTGCTAAATATTAAAGAATGGAGGTATTATAATAGTAGGGATGTGAATCGTGTGCCCGATTGTTTTAACGATCTGGATTGGCTGGGGGGAGAAAAAAATCTGATCGGCATGATTTTTTTGCAAAAAAATCGTTTTTCTGAATAGTGCGCACTAACTCGAGTTAGTGTGCACTATCAAAAAATTGTTACTTAATGGTTAAAAGTAACATTTGAGGAAAGGTTCGTTAGCTAGAGGTGCAAACTAAGCCACGCATGCTTGGTGCTGTCCTCCGTGGCCATTTTGCTACCAGATATAGCACGTACTAGCCAGAAAGAGAAAAAAGTGCCAGCAGGCTGCAGCAGTGACAGTGCCAGCAGTAGCCACTAACCAGTGGCCAGTCTAGCCTCAGCCTGCTCTTTAAATTTAACCACTGTAAATATAATAAATTAATAATAAAGTTTTTTGTTTAGTTTTTCTATAGTATGTTAATGTTTTGAAGCTCAGGTTGTAAGTTTCTTTATTAAAGGTTTTGTTTCACTAAAGTAGAATATAGAGAAGTACTTAATTTCATATTATGTAAAGTTTCTTTAGTTTAATACACAAAGTACTTCATTTTATTTTATTCTACTCTAGTGAAAAAAAAGTTTAGTTTAACACAGGAATTGCAAACTCGAGCACAATGAATGGGGTGGGGGTGGGGGGCAAAGAGGGATGTGAAGGGGGAGACAGCTCCTGCATTCAGCAGCTCTGATTTTCTGAAGAGATCTGTCCTTCAGAGACCAGGGAGTGGGACTGCTTGGCCCTTCACCTCCCCCTTTCCCTTCCCTTTGTCAAGCTACCAACCGTTTCCATTTCCCATCCCCCATATATTAAACCATCACCTCAGTGGGAACCTTGGTAACAACAATAAATAAGAGGGCAGCCAATAGGAATACATATTCATTCCTAACTGACCTTAACTGACCTGAAAAGTGTCAAATTGTATCATTTTCTGTTAGTGCGCACTAACAATGGGTAGTGCACACTAACTTCCTGTTAGTGCACACTAACCTGATTAACGATTTTTTTTACGGTAAATCGGGAGAATTTCTATTGTATTGCACTCTTTAACGATTAATGACGATATTAAAAATATCGGACGATAATTTAAATCGTTAAAAAACGATTCACATCCCTAATTAATAGTGGAAAACTATTAATATAGGGTAGCAGTTCGTAAACCTAGAATTAAAATAAAACTATTTAAAAAGCATCAAATAATTTTTAACATTTCCAAAGTTTCAATCAGTCATTTAAAATTAAAATAAACTATAGATATTTTTACCATTGTCTGTTTTTTCCCTATTGCACATTGTCCTTTTCCTTTTCTTATCTTTTCTTTTCCCGATCCCTTTTCCTGTATTTTTTTTTTTTTTTTTGCATTGTATTTTACAATTTCTTCTAATACTCCCTTCCTTTCTCCAGCTCTCCTTCCAATATGACACTCTTCTCTTCACTGTCTCTTCTCGTCATCTCTTGCCTGGGCTTCATTTCCCTCATCTGCACTTTTTGATGTGTGTATCTCACCCATCTTTTTACCTTTCACTCCTACCCCCACCTTATGCCTTCATTCCCAATCTCTTCATTTTTCTGTTCACTCCCATTGTCTCTTCTAACCCTTTATCTTCCCATTTTTCTTTCATCTCAACCCCTCAGAAGCTTTCCACTTCCTGTTTCTCATTCTCACCAAATTATTTCCCACCCCCCCCGCCATAAGAAAGACTATCAGGCCAATGCAATAATCTAGGCACTAAGAAAATGTGCACTGGTTTTTAGTGTACATTTTTAATGCCGGATTATTTTTTAAACTCCCGATAAGGTAAACGAATGCTATGCTAATGCATCAGGAATTAAAAAATATACAAAAACTTCAGAATGTGCGTTCATTGAACACCCATTTTAATTCAGGAAGGGATGGGGAGGGGCAGTCCCTGACAGCTATCATGTAAGTGGCGGCAGCCACTGACGCCACTTAACCAGATAAATACTGAATTGTCTATCTGGCAGTGGTAAATTGTACTTATCCGGCTATTTTGCATGTGTCACCGCTACTCAGCTGCTTCCCACTGGAAGACAGACTGATATTTTGATGTCTATCCAGCTAAGTGGCAGCACCAGACCACCTTCCCAAATAAATCAATACTTATCCGGGTAAATGCTGGCAGCCACCACTATTTACCCAGATAAGTCAGTAATTATCCGCTTAAGTGGTGGCAGCTGCCAGCAATTACCCCAGAGAGTCACAGACTATTCTTTTTTACACTTGTTAAACTCTTTTACTATTTTTTCCATAGTGCTGGAAACTTAATTCCAGCCTTGACCCGGGTGTTTCCAGTACTAAAGAATGTGCGTGTTATGGTTCTGGGGCACGGCCCGGGACCTCCTCTTACCTCGCGGCCAGCCCGGGCCACTGGAAGCCTCTTTTGGCCGCCTAGGCCCGAATTACCTCCTGCCACAGCGTTCCCCCTGCAAGGGAGATGCCGCCGATCCTCCGTTGCTGGCCACGCCCCCTAGGCGCGTGCGCATGCAGGGGCCTCCAGATTTAAAGGGCCAGCGCGGTAACTGAAGGACAGCCCTAGTGATGACGTCAGATGCAGCTGCCTCAATGCCTTGCCTTACAACGAGGTTCACTCTGTTAGAGTTTCTAGTTGCTGCATCTGGATCCCTGATCATCTTCAGCTTCTGACTTCTGGTTTCCGACTCTGCTTCATCCACTGACTCCGGCTTCAGCTTCCGTCCCTGGCTTTGTCTTCGGCTTCTGACTTCTGGCTTCCGACCGTGCTTCGTCCACTGACTCTGGCTTCAGCTTCCGTCCCTGGCTTTGTCTTCGGCATCTGACTCCCGGCTTCCGACCTTGGCTTGTCCCTGGACTCCGGCTTCAGGCCTCTCCTTTTCCTCAGGTATCTGTTCTTCACCCGCCTGGAGGTTTCGCCTAAGTCCCAGCATCTCGGGCCCTCTCGGGCTCCTCCTGGGGGGACCCGTGGGCTTCCAAGGGTGAAGAAAAACTGATACTTCACGCATACCCGTGAAGTATCACGGGTATGCGTGGGCCCGTGGGCTTCCAAGGGAGAAGAAAAACTGATACTTCACGCATACCCAGCATAGCTTCAACGGCAGGGGAGAAGAAAAAAGGATTCACACTCACAAAGCGGGGAGTAGCTGGCTTGTTACGGCGGTTACTACCCCAAACCAAATGTGCCTGATACTTCACTTTAGATGCATATCCAGCATAGCTCTCTGCTTCAACGGCAGGGGAGAAGAAAAACAACCAATAAGGGCTGTATAACATAGTCTGGGTTAAAACAAATAAGCATGGGTGTAGCTTGCTTATTGCGGCGGTTACTACCCCTACTACCCCCTAACTAATCAAGCTAGATATTTCACTTGGATGCAGCTCCATCACTGCTCTCTACATTAATGGTGGGGGAGGAAGGGAAATAGAACCAAGAGCTAAAAGAAACAGATAAGTATGAGAGAAAAAATGTGTGAAGCTTGCTGGGCAGACTGGATGGGCCGTTTGGTCTTCTTCTGCCGTCATTTCTATGTTTCTATGTTTCTATGTTAAGTCTCTTCAGACCTCCTGGGCTCAGCCGCTTTGCTGGACTACCTCTTTGGGCTTCTATTCTGGTCCTCAGTCACAGAGGATTGCACCTAAGTCCAAGAGGCCCAGATCCCCACGGGCTCCTCCTGGAGGGACCTCGGGCTTCCAGTGGTGAAGCCTTCTCAGGACAACCTCTTCAGCACCACCTACCGGCTGCGATGTCCACTGTGGGCTCCCCACAATGCAACACCATCTGTCTCAGCCAGCCCAAGGGTCCACAGTCCTAACAGTGCGCTGGATAGATGCAGCATTTCTGCATTGGGGAGTACTGGTTAATGCCCTCATTTGCATGAGATTTCCACTCAAGGGAGCTAAGCAGTAATCCCATTAAGGAATGCTCATGTTCTGTGTGCAAAACTCCTTGCTGCATCAGGAGTAAATTTTGTGAGCAGAAAATACATGCAAAAGTGCTTTTGATTGAGCGCACCTTTCTGCATCGGCCTGTATGTGTGTATGTGTGTCTTGCTTTCCTCCGTCTTGCAGATAGAGTTCCTCTTTAAAGTTTCTTGGCAGTGCTGCTTAATTTTAGTGGACTGGACTTGTTAAAAAGCTTGTGGCTCTCCTTTTCTGTACCCTGGTGTTGCGGTCCCGACCGCCCCTCTCATGCTCGGGTTCAGGCCCACTTACTGGCACTTCAGCTCCCTTAGGAAACTGCTTGAATCCTGGCTCGACGCGGCTGCCAGCCGAGGACTCCCCACGAGGAAGACGCCATTGCAGACCTATCCCTGCCTGGCCCCACACGCGCGCGAGAAGAGTCTTCTTAAGCGTACAGCACCCGGAAGCCCGGCTCCGCCTCGCCTACTGATGTCACGCTCTGCTCCAGATTTAACCGGCGTCCAGTCCCTCACTAGACGCCTTGCAACGACGTTTCCTGCTGACTAGTTGCTTCCTGTTCCTGTTCTTACTTACTGCTCTCGTTGTCTCCTGGTTCCTGACCCCGGTTTGCCTCACAAACTTCTCGCCAGCCTGCCGCTTGCCTCGACCTCAGTTTTGCCTCATGGACTTCTCGCCAGCCTGCCGCCTGCCTCGACCTCGGTTTGCCTCACGGACTTCTCGCCAGCCTGCTGCCTGCCCTGATCCCGGTTTGCCTCACGGACTTCTCGCCAGCCTGCTGCCCGCCTTGACCCCGGTTTGTCTCCCGGACTTCTCGCCAGCCTACTGCATGCCCTGATCCCGGTTTGCCTCACGGACTTCTCGCCAGCCTGCTGCCCGCCTTGACCCCGGTTTGTCTCCCGGACTTCTCGCCAGCCTACTGCATGCCTTGATCCCGGTTTGCATCTCGGACTTCTCGCCAGCTTGCTGCCGGCCTTGTCCCAGGTTTGCCTTACGGACCTCTCGCTAACCCGCAGCCTGCCTTGGTCCCGGTCCGCCTCGGACTCCTGCGCTGGCCACGCTACTCTCCTGCTCCCGGGTAGGCCCACAGCCTGGCCTCCTTCCATGGCCGGTTCAGATCCCGCCTTCGTCAGTGACCCGCTGGCTATCCAGCCCCCTGTCTCTTCACTGGCAGCCATTCCTGAACTCTCTGAACCCTCTGGACAATCTTGAACTGTGCTAATCCCAGAGTCCGGGACCCTATGGGCCCCTCCCGGGGGGATTCCGAATCCGGGTGTTCCTGCCTAGCTCTGACTCCGCCTCCCGGCCTGCTCTGTGTTACCTGCAGGTCGGCCCAAGGGTCCACCTCTTGCTTGCCCACTGCCCAGTCACAACACCTGGGGCTCAGCTAATATTTCTTCATTCATCAGGGATGTAGGTGGAGAAGGTACTTAATTCTGCCTCAGCCTCTCTATCACAGAGGGGGCTTGTGATAGGTTGGGAAGGGCTTTTGGATTGCTTGGAATTGGAGATGTATTTTAATATGCTTTGTATCTTTATTTCATATGCATTCTATTGTATTTAATACATTTTTATATTGTAGGAAGCTCCTCTGAGTTCTTTCAGAGCAGGGTATAAATATAAATGAAAATGGAAAAGTTTTCCTCCTTTCCCTTAACCCCTTGCCTACTCTCTATTTACCCTTCTTTCACCATCTCCCAGTCCTCCATTTCCTTCCTGTCTTTCATTTCATTTCCCTTAAGTCCTCTGTTTCATCTTCTTCTTTACCCATCCCATTCTCTCCATATCCCTCTCTTTTCTGTTATCTCCTTTGAGCTCTCATTCTTCCTCCGTTCCTCCCTCACTGCCCTCTGGTAACTCGTATCTCTCACCCCTTCCTAGTCCTCTGTCTCCCACTCTTACCCCTTCACCACTTCCAGCCCATCTTTCCCCTCTGTCTCCCACCCTTCTCTCTCACGTACTCCCTGCCCCCTGCCGCATGCCCTTCCTCTGGGCATGGGCAACATTGGAATGCTGTGCTGTCAGGGATAATAGTGCACGGGCTCTTTGTCCTCCTAGCTGTCTCCTCCTCTCTCAGCAGCAGTTGCCAGGAACAGTGGTGCTTGGCAGCTCTCATAATTTATTAACTAAAGAAAGTGAACAGAGAACATGTAAAGATGGAATCATATATGAACCTAAAGTGATTAATCACACCCTCTGTTGAGGGAAAGGGGTATCATAGCATCAGCTCAACTCAGTCACAGTAAATGGGAGAAAAATCAGACCTTTAATCATTTATTCCCTGAATCATTAAGCTTTTTTTCTCATAGGCACAGAAAGGAAGAGAAGCCTTGGTGAATCAGGCCTTTAATGTAGCTAAATATGTTTTCAGCTATAGGGAATATCATTGTTGTAGTGATACAAGATAATTATAGAGCCAGCTGAAAGCTTAGAAGAAGGAAGGATGAATAAAATGATTTCTAAGGAAATATTTAAAATCATTTAAATATTAAGATTAGTCTTTAGCCTGAACTCTGAATAGGGGGAAATAACCCAGAGAATATATTTCTTTAAAGAAGACTAACAGAAATATTGATCTTATTTATGTCTTGTGCACTGCTAAATATTAATGATACTATTATATCCAAATTATTTTACTAGGTGAGAAACAATATAAGAAAAAAGATGATATAGTTTTCATAATAATTCATGGGAAAATATTATTTACTGCCTATTGAGAAATTAATAAGATTGTTAAATAATTTTTTCTGTATTGCTGTTAATAAATGTTGATCATAGTTGTTTAATATAGTACAAGATTCTTGGTAATTTTTTCATGTCAACATGGAATCAAATTAAAAAAAACATCTTACAGCTTTATCCTCAAGCATACTTTGAGGATAAAGCTGTAAGCAAGCGTACTTATGATGCCTCATTGAATACCTCTCCTGTTTGGCCATATACAAAAGTAAAGTTTTATATGGTGAAAAAGATTTCTTCTCCAAACAAATTCATAGTGTTGACAATACCTCTAAAAACCTGTTCCATGTGGTACAGAATTTAACCAGAGCCCCTTTTAACATTCTCTTGTGATGCCTTCATGCATTTCTTTAGAAATACAATCATGAAATTATTGGTTCTTTTTTCTTCCGTCCCCTCTTGGTATTTATCCTTCTCAGACAACGATCTTTCACTCTGGTCCTCTTTCAAACCTGTGTCCATGCTTGAGGTTTCCATGGCCATCTCTAATTTTTTCTGTCCTCTGAATACTTGTAATCCAATTGTATTTAAAGCCATAAAGCAGCTAGTTGCCCCATCGTTAGGTAAGATTATAAACTTGTCATTAAGTGAACAAACAATTCCTCCCATGCTAAAAAAAAATAAGCAATTGTCTGACCAATTTAAAAAAAAAACAAAAAACAGGCCTGGATTATTCAGAGCTATCAAACTTCAGACCAACTTCTTCGCTCCCTTTTGAAGCCAAGATTATTCATTGTTCTCCAACAGTTGATAAACATTGTCTCCGTGACCCATTCCAATTTGGTTTTCGCAAAGTCCGTGGGATGGAAAAATTACTTACATCATTAATGACTCTAGTCGAAGGGGCTTAGATTGTGTTAACAAACATTTGCTAGCTTTTTTGGATGCTTCATCAGCCTTTGATACCTGGACCATCAGATATTATTGTTTCGACTCAGAGAGATTGGCTTGGTCTGAACTCATCCTTACTTGGTTCGAGTCTTACTTGTCAAATCGTTCACACCAAATCAGAATCAATACCAATTGCTCCCAATTTTCCCCAGAGTTCCATAAGTCTCTGCCCTCTCTTGCTTTAATTTTTAACATCTATCTAGCACCTATTGGCAAGTTACTTGCGGGAATCTGCATAAGATATCCTATCTACGCAGATGATATTCAGTTTTACACTGAACTGCAGCCTTCCTGGTTTGTTATCTCTTTGCATGTCTACTATTAAATCCTGGATGACACATAACAAATTATTTTTGAACCTGATGAAAATTGACCTCTGGTACTACAACATACTGCTGACTCTGACAACCCCATCACATTACAACGTAATACTGTATTATTGAACATCTCACCTCATGTTAAAAACCTTGGTGTCTGGTAGACTCCAGACTTTCTTATCAGCAACAAATTAAGGCTACCATCAGATGTGGCTTCTACAAGTTACGACTGCTTCGCAGCCTTAAGCTACTGCTTAATGCTGATGATTTTTGGTTTGTCGTCTAGGCTTTAATTTTGCCATCTTTCTGCTGCTGCAATGTGGTTTTCTCTGGTCTCCCCGCTGTTACCTTAAAAGTACTTCAGTTGCTGCAAAATGCCACTGCTCAGATTATTTCTGGTACGCACATTAAAGAGCATATTTTATGCATGTTCTATAAACTACATTGGCTTCCGATTTAGTGGCATATAAAGTATAAGATTTCAGTTATGGTACATCATCTGCTGCAGATTAATTAATTTCCATGGGCAAATGCTCTTCTTCAGATCTACACTCCAACTCAAACTGTACGTTCACAAAACAAAGGTTTGTTGGAGGTGCCCTCACACAAATTAGCCCTGCTCCAAGAGACTAGAGCGAGACTTTATCAAAGCACCAAAGTTTTGGAATTCATTACCCATCCAGCTGTGACAAGACACAATTACTAAAAATTTTAAAGCTGAACTGAAGCCCTACCTGTTCAACTTAGCTTCCATGTGATCAGCTGTGATAATTGAGCTTACATCTTGTTGTATGTTTCATTCTATCTTACATGGGATCACTTTGAAATTGGCGTTTCGCTTATATTTCATCTGGCATGTAAAGTAGTTGCTTTATTAATGTGTTTTATTAGTATCTTTTATTTAATTGTATTTCTTGAGTATGTCTACATGATTATGTATGTTTTATTGTAAATCGCCAAGAGCCTTTGTATATCTGGCAATTCATCAATTTTAATAAACTATAAACTGCATTGTCTATATACTCACATCAGAAGAGAGCAGAAAAGTGATGATAGCCATTTCTTCCACAAACATCCTGTCTGCATTGTAGGGATCTGCATTCATTTTTTTTTAATTTATTGTTTATTGCATTTTTACATTCTTAGATAGCAATACATGCATATCATTATATTGAACCATAAGGTAATATTTCACTCATATTACATCAAAAAGTATCATCATATAACAAAACCTTTTATAAGTAATTCAATAATACCATTTTTCCAATATACTCCTGGTTCGTTATAAAGAAACTTGGAGAATCAACTTACTAGGAGCTATATAAAGGAAAAAAAGAAATCACAAAAACATATCTGATAAGCAAGAGATAGACAGCGTTAAATTTATATATTCCCATAATAGGTTTTAGTTAGTGCTTTGATTAACGGGGCAAGGTGAATCAAGAAATAATCTTAACTGCTGTGGATAAAAAACCCCATATCTCACACTGCTAAATCACATTGCACATTTACAGGGGTATCGGATTGTGATCTGGGCTCCCATATCCCTAGCCTCCTGGCACATAATCAAAAAGCTTTTCCTCCTTTGTTGAGTACTCTTTGTCAGGTCTGGGTAGATCCATAATTTGTGTCCTAAATACAAAAAAACTACCTGTATCTAGTCAGAAGGACCTATAGTGAAAGAACTGGAGGAGGCCAGGTGCTGTAGAGACAGAAAGAAAGCTAAGCTCTGCCAGTTAATTTTCCTGGTCCTCCAGCTAAGTTCTACTACCAAAGCTACTTCCATTTCTGTAACACTACTAGATGTATACAGTTCCTGCTACCTTCATTGGTTGGTGGGGTAGATTTCGCCATCCACCCCTGGACTCATCCTCTCTTTGGTGATTGATAGGATGGGCTCTGCCAGTCACCTTGACTTATCTCTGTTCTCCAGCAGCTGGCAGGCTAGGTCTCTTGGGGATTCACTGAATTCCTTCACTGAATTCCTTCACTGAATTCCTTCAATGCCCCAACCACACACTATTGTAAGTGAATGCTAAGAAAGAGAATGAAATATTGGTTTGAATTGCAGGTAATCTTGCTGTAAGAGATAGTGTAGTCATTCTGATCAGGGTCAAGCTGTTTTGAAAAAAAAGATTGCTATGATTCCCTGTGAGAAAAGCAGCAGGGTCCCTTTAAAAGTGGCTTTTCCATGGGAAGGGGTACTCTGTTTTTATCATATCAAACCTTTTATTTAGTTTTGATGGCACATAGTGGAGTAAAACTGCACAGGTTGTTGTAGTAGATTTCCTAATTTTACCATATGAAATAAAAAATAAAATTGTAAAAATTGGTTAGATCTATTCTGACAACCACATTTTGACTCAAAGTTATTCCATCTTGAGACAGAAATATAATTGGATCTGAGGTGTCTTAGAAGAAAATAAAAGGCATGTATGTGTGTGGGTGAATAGTCCTTTATGGGCAGGTCAGAATCACACGTTGGATAAACCTCCATTGCCAGAATTGCACTATAATCTGCATACTACATTTGCTTCTGTTTAATTAACTTTTCTTTTACTTCTGATTAATTTCCCATTGATTTATGTAATGCACACATTATATTATATATATGTTGTAGGTAGCCCTGGGCAAGGAACTGTATGAAAGCCAAAATCATTATTATTAGTAGCATTGCTAGCATTAATAATAATAATGGAACTTTTATGGTAGCTCTTCTTCCTGTGTAACCTGAATATTGTATTTTTGACTCCCTAGAATATCTTTCTGTATTCCCCTTCACAATGGTTTCTATTCACAAAAAAACAAGTATGGAGATATTTGCCTTTCAAAACCCAAAATTTCAGGGGGTGAATCAAGCCCCAGATTTAGGAAGCTTGCGGATCTCGTATCATTTTTTGAATTTGTTTTCCCAGTATGGCTGACTTCTACTACAGCTTACAATGACATGGCCCTGCAGACAAAGCTGCCACATTGATTTTTAGACTCCCTGCAGCAAAGGAGTTGCCGCTTCCGATCCAGGTGTGCACAGCTTGTTTACTGAAAGAGCACTCTTCTTTTCTCCTTTCAGTTTTTCTTTTTCTCAATTACCAAGCCACAGCCAGTAGTAAATCTTCCTATTGAGTGGCACATAATAGTAGCTGGTAATTACTGTACATTAGTGGATAATGGAACTATGAATCCATCTCTGGGAATGAAGTGCTTAAAAATACGGTCATGTAGCATTTTTCTATTGTTTGTATAGAAAGACAGACTATAATGGCAGATAAAGACCATCCATAAGTCACACCTAGTTCATTTTTCTCTTGTTTTATTTTGAAAACAAAGCAAAATAGGCAATGTAATTAATATTTCCTATTTCATTTCAAACAACAGTATATCCCTAATTAAAGTCTGGTTCAAGTTGAAAAGAATTATTTCCTTCCCCCCCCCCCCCCCACACACACACACACAAATCTGGTGTAAAAATGTGTTGTTTTTGTCCAAGTGGATCTAGGGAAAATCAGAGAGAATTCAATAAAATCTGATAGGGATTGGCTGACTTGCAAAGACCTGCATCTAATCTGCCAAACAAGGATTTCTGCAAATCTGTGAATCCACCTGACTTCCAATGCAAATTCACCTATTTGCAGAAACCTGTATTAGATTTTTTTGTAAAATGATTGTCAAATTAGTTTAGTTTCTTCATTTTTTAAAACGTTTGCATATCTCTAGTTACTAATATTGAAGTGTATAACTGGAAGATTAAGAAACACATAGTTTTGTATTCTGGCTTTCAAACTGAAACTGAAATTCCCTGATAAAACCCAATGAGAAAAGGGATAGTTTTGTTTTCTACCAAAAAAACACTGTCACTTCCTTGACACCAATAGCTAAATCTTTTGGGTTCTCTATGCTGCTCCTCTGCTTGTTTGTCTTTAAGCGTCAGCACTCTTGCTAGCTCTGCTGTACAGCCCTCAGAAAATTTGAACCCATGTAGTTCCCATATTTATTTATTTATTTATTTATTTCAGAGCTTTTATATACCGAGGTTTAACAATTAGCCTTCACCCCGGTTTACAGTAAAACAAATTATTACATCAAACAGGACATGGAACATAAAGTGGCAGAGATTACATCGAACTGTTAGAAGAATATCATAGAACAAATCTTAAACACTTGAACAAGGTCACGTCGTGATTAACTAAACTTTAACGGCAACAAGAACTGGGAAACGGGTTTCTAGAAAAAAAAAACAGGACTAGAGCAAAGCAATATGAGAGATAAGGTGGGAGGACGGGGGGGCGGGTAAGAAAGGGGGTGGGGTATGAGAGGATCGGAAGGCGGGAGAAATGGATCGCTGCATTATACGGTTGGCATGTTAAGGGGATCGAGAGGAGAAGAGCGGAGAAGGGGGGGGGGAGGGAGGGGAGGGCATTAGGAGCTCTTAGTGTGTTCATTCTGTATGGGAGTTGCTGGTGGAGTGGTTATGATGTTTAGCCCACGCCATCTCTGAATGTTTGGCTAAATAACCAGGTTTTCAGTTCTTTTTTGAAGGATTTGCTGTCGATTATTGAGCTTAGGTATTGTGGTAAGGAGTTCCATATGATTGGACCTGCAATTGAGAAGGCTCTGTTTCTCGTGCTCATGAGCTTCGCCGATGGAAGTGAGGGTATGTCCAGGAGTAATTTGCTGGTAGTTCTGGTGTATCGTTGAGGTTTGTGTTGATGGATCATGTTTTGAGTGTGGTGTTCTCTGTTTTGTATAAGGCATTGTGCACTATAGTAAGGGTTTCGAATTTGATTCTCTGTTCGATTGGGAGCCAGTGAAGATTTTTTAAAACAGGGGTGATGTGTTCCGATTTTCTTTTGCCTGTTAGGACTCTGGCTGTGGCATTTTGCAGCAGTTGGAGTGGTTTTAGGGTAGATTTGGGAAGACCTAACAGGAGCGAGTTGCAGTATTTCTGCAATGTTTTGGAAAACACCAAATACGGGAACCGTGCAGACTCAAGTTAGTTGACAGCTGTCCAGCAGAGGCAGTAAAAGCATCAGAATTGACAGTGGAATGGCCAGAGGGGCTTCCAAACAGATGATGTTGATGAGGTGCCAGTATTGGTGGAGGCAAACTGCCAATGTGGCCCCACTGCTATTAGAAGGTGAAGTACTGTTGCAGCCCCACTGCTTCCAGAAAAGAGGGCATCAGTGTGGCCCAATGACCACCGGAAGGCAGAGTGAGATGAGGCTGCCAGGAGGAGTGCAATTCTGGGACCACTATGGGGGGGGGGGGGGACCATTGGAGGTTGGGACTGTGGGTGAGGGAAGCCATACTGTCTATGGAGAGTGCTAGGGCTGTGGGGGATATGAAATGTGTTGCGTTCGAGGGTTGGCAGGCTGATCCCAAGAAACAATACATTACAGATAAGAAACTTCAAGTCCCCTGACTGGAGTGGTTCAAAAGGAGGTTACATGAGGAGCTAGGGCTACACTGAAGTTCCAAGGTGTTGGAGATTTACTAACCAGAGGTTTAGAATGTCACAGTCCTTTCATGAATTTTGAAATAAAGACTGGGGAGAGATCAGACCTCCTCCCGTGTGCTGGTGATATGCAACAATAGCACTGAGATGAACTTTGATTGATGAGGTCAGAGACCTGAGGATGAAAGGAAGGAAATGGAGCAAGTCCCTTAGACCACAGTAGAAGAAATCCTGCCGGCTGCTCCCACACCATGAGGCCAACTTCTTGTACTCGATGACGATGTACAGGTTGGCCCTAAGAACTGCTGCACTCAAGCCTGATGCAGCCTCAGTCCTTGAGATAGCTCTGATGATGCTCCAAGCCACCATGCTCCTGCTACTCCCTGCAGCTTGCTTAGGTGCACAGCACCTCTTAAAAAAAAAAAAAAAGAGAGAGAGAATATTAAAAAGTAGAGATGTGCATCATTTTTTAAAACCGTTTTGAGCTTCGTTTTGGGCCCCCCCATGGTAAATTTCATTTTCCCTGCAGTTCAGGGTTTTTTTTTGGGGGGGGGCCCTATTTTTGGGTTAGTGCACACTAACAGGTCAAAGTTAGTGCGTGCTAACGGGAGTTAGCATGAACTAACCCGAAAAATTCCATCATTTTTTGGTTCCCCTGAACCATACCAAATTAGGCAATTTCGTTGAAATTGCCTAATTCGGGAAAAAATGAATGCACATCTCTATTAAAAAGTAGGAAAAGTTCCATGGCGCCCTTGGATGATGTTGGAAACTCTACCCCTACTTAAGTGATTTTTGGATCTTCCTGCCTTGCCTCAGTAATGGGTCTCCTCTCTTGGTAGTGCATTTTGCTCCTGCATTCCCGAGTGTCCCACCTTCCTGTGCCTTCCTCATCCAGAATTCGATTTTTAAATATATTTTTTTCAAATAAACATTCCCCATATTCCATTTGACAGAATCTATGCCCGTCTAACAGATATACACGTCCACATGGTGTATGCGTAATGCAATATGGATGTCTGATGCAATAAACTGGAGAGTACTATGGATGCTCTTTTTTGAAAAGTGCCCTTTTCATTTGTTTCATTTGAATACTGCACCGGGCGTCCAGGAGAGATGAATGTGCACGCACTGAAATAATGGGCACCCGATTTGGACGCACGTTTTTCTGCGCCTGATATTGCGTCAGCCTGATAGTGAGTAAACCAGATGAGCCTTGCAACCCTTAATGGATATCAGATTTTATATTGCTATCGTGCGCCTAAGATGATCCCATGAAGTCATTCATGACTGTAATGTGATCAGGGATCTACACCAGTGATGGTCAGTGGGTGACTCACTGGCCACATGCAATGTTTGTATAGCCAATGAAGCCATTTAAAAAAAAAAAAATCCTGTTTGGGGAATTCACTATCCTTTACTATTTTTTTTCCATAGAAGAAGATTGAGTCAGTAGGGTGGCATGAGGTAAATGGAAGAGGAGTAATGACTAGAGGAGACTGCAAAGTCAGCAGCAGAAGAATAACCTGCCACCAGACACGAGTGGTTCTGATGTGCACACGAGGGTTCAGGGAGGACATGGCATCGAGATAAATATATTTCTGTTACATGACCATAGAATTCACATCATTTGGTCCTTGTAATGTGTTATATGGGGGAGTCACCACCTCTGTTTGCAAAGCTTTTAGGGACACTCTAATCTCAGGTAATATTCGACCATACTCCTGCCTTGCAAAATCTTTGGTTGTAATTTATGTATAATACTGATCATTTTATGAGCTAAGAAAATGTTAGGATACCAGAACCCTTCTGGACACCCTTGTAGAGCTCTATACATTCAAGGATAGGTGCCTTCCCTTCTCTGAGGATTCTGTAGACAAGAGCTTTTTCTCACACTTTTGAAAATTCTCTTACTTTTTGTTCTTTCTTAAGGCACTCGAAAATACTTTGAGGAGTAAAGCTTCAACTCTTACCTCCTATTTTAGTCTTTTCTAGGACTCCTTAACAATAACATTTCTCAGTAGGAGAGATCCTACTTCTTCCTCCACTCTAGAGGAACCACCTAGAATTCTTACATCCAGAGCACGCTCAGACACCACTCTGCCTCTGGGTCTCCCTAACCCCTTAAAGGAACCCTCCACTCTGCATGCACACAAAGAGGTGCTCCATAAAATAGAATACGGAAAGTCACATCTTGTACTTAGGTCTCCTATATTAGTAGGGAATATAAGTGGTGTCTACAATAAAAACATTTAGGGATAGATTTTAAAACTCGCGCGCTGGCGCGCCTATTTTGCATAGGCCGCCGGCACGCGCAAAGCCCTGGGACGCGCGTAAGTCCCGGGGCTTCATAAAAGGGGCGGGAGGGGGCGTGTCCAGGGGCATGGCGACAGTTCGGGGGCGGGCCTAAGGGCGGTCCCGAGTCCCCCGGCACTGCGGCCTGTGCTGGGGGATGCCGAGGCGGCACGTGCAAGTTACGCCTGTTTCAAGCAGGCGTAACTTGCTCAACAAAGGTAAGGGGGGGGGGGGGTTTAGGTAGGGCTGGGGGGGTGGGGTAGATAGGGGAAGGGAGGGGAAGGTGGGGGACACGGAAGGAAAGTTCCTTCCGAGGCCACTCCGATTTCAGAGCGGCCTCGGAGGGAATGGAGGCAGGCTGCGCAGCTCGGCGCGTGCAGGTTGCCGATTTTGCGCAGCCTTGCGCGCACTGACCCCGGCTTTTATAAGATACGCGTGGCTACGCGCGTATCTTATAAAATTTGGTGTACTTTTGTTCGCGCCACTGGCGCGAACAAAAGTAGGCGCACACGTATGTTTTTAAAATCTACCTCAGCGCATTTAGCATTTAATATTAAGCAAAATTAAGATAACTGATTAATTTTGTCGGCTCTACTGCCATTGAATATCAACCTCAAAATTTGGTTTTCCATAGTTTTCCATAGTCACAGAATGGGAAAAAAAAGCCTTAGTAAACCAGGCCTTTAAGAGGAGGATCTTCCGTAGATGCCCCACTCCATCAGTGTGCTGCTCCTAGGATAAGAACTGGCATGGACTTTCCTATTGATTGAGATGTATGTTTTCAAACTGAACCTCAGTCTTATTTTGTAGTAGAGTTTTGGGGTTGATGATTTGTTTGCTTTGGGTATCCCTGGTGACCAGGATACCTATTTGATATGATAAACTGTTTGTTTTTCACTTCGATTATTAAATGGGCTTTCCCACTGGAATTCTGTTTTTTTCTTCTAGAAGAACTAGGTTTTAAAATATATAACTTGTAAAAATCCTCAAGTGCCTGCATCCACAATTTTGAAAAAGCAAAATTCTGAAATAGAGCATCTTTTTTTCCCAAGGATCTACTGTCCTGCAATTTCAAGATAGGAAAAAAATGCTGCAGAAAACAAATTGTGCAAGGAAAAATGTATGTAAAAAGCAATGGGGTGCTGTGGCGTCCTATTCTTAAATTTAGCATTTTGAGGCAAAATGTTCCGCAGTTCTTCCTGCACAAGCTTTTCCTTACACAAGTATGTTTGTGCAGCATATTTTCCCTTCTTGAAGTTGCAGGAAATTAGATACTTGTAAAAAAAAAAAAAAAAAAATGCCATTTCAAAGCAGGAGCAACTCCAGTCTAATCACTGTTGCTCTCATACAGATCTCATTATCCATTATGGGAATGATTTTGACATTAGAAAAAAATGTGAAGATTGGTAAATACAGGTGATGTAAAAGAAGAAACTCTCTTCTCTATACAAACACTGCCCCCCTCCCAAACAGCTCCTCTCCCCTCCCACACACACTTTATAAAAGGTACTTTTAAAGGGCCAATAACATTTTTCTAGCTGGGATCACAGTACTTGCCTTTGAAAACATGGTTTGGCCTTTCCTAACACTTATAATCTCTGAGAAAGGTGATAGGGTAGTTTTTTCAGCTTTGGATTTATCTAGGGACCTTCATTTTCAGTTTTATTTTATTTTTCAGTGTTTATTATAACTAGACAAACATTGGAGAAATCAGTGGAAAAAAAATGACTCGTTTTTCCAACTAAACACTTTTTGCTCTTGTAATAAACAGTGATAAATTATTTGGAAAAATAAAATAAAACTGAAAATGAAGTTCCCTATATATTCTCTATATCTAGACATAGGAAGACAAATCATCATTATTTTGCTGTGGTCACTTAAAATATCAGTTGCAGAGATAAACTCCAATGTCGGAGTTCCTGACTCTCTTTCCTCAACTTTTTATCACTAAACCATGCCTCATCCCTTAGGCAGAAAACCTGAGACAATTTCTTTTTCATATGGCTTACATGAGAACCCCCTAGATGGGTCAGTGAGATACAAAGGCTCTGTAGAAATTAAAAAGTGTACGTCTGAGCATATGCGTGACACTGTGAATAATTGCCTTTTGGAACGAAAGCCTTTAACTAAAGAATTAGTGAGCGTGGGCGCAGTTAATATAGCTAAAGCACTGTAAAAGGTGAATTTTAAAAGCCTGACGTGCACCCAAACCAGGAGGTATGTGAATATGCCAGCATGCACGAGTAGATTTTAAAAGCCGCCTGAGTACGCGCGTATCTCCTGCTATGCGCACAAATGAAAAGTTCCCAAAAAGAGGCAGAGCGTGGGCATGATCTGGGCAGGGAGTAGGCATTCCTGGATTTCACCTTGAAATTAGCACATAAATACTTACATGCACAGAAGTGCACCAGGGTCCCTGGTGCGTAACTTTACTTCTGTTATGGATGGCATGTAAGTCGTAAAAGAAAGAACAATAGATAGACCGGTGGGGTTTTAAAGGTAGGGCTAACAGGGGAAATGGGGGGCTATTAAATTAGTGGGGTTTGGAAGTCCTTTCCCTTACCTGGGCAAACTGGGAACAAACTGGAGAACTGGAAACATTGGCATGCGTGTCTACTAAAATCCCCCTACTTACCCAATAGAAGCGGCATTTGCGCGCATAGGTGCGTGCCCACTTAAAATTGTGCACACATGTATGCATAGTCTATTTTTATAACATGTACATGTATAAACACTAGGGGTGTGAATCGTGTGATCGATCGTCTTAACGATCGATTTTGGCTGGGGGGGAGGGAAATCTGATCGTCGTGTTTTGTTTTGTTTTTAAATCGTTAAAAATCGTAAATCGGGGGAGGGCGGGAAAACCGGCACGCCAAAACAACCCTAAAACCCACCCCGAACCTTTAAAACAAATCCCCCACCCTCCCGAACCCCCCCAAAATGTTTTAAATTACCTGGGGTCCAGTGGGGGGTCCCGGCGCGATCTCCCGCTCTCTGGACACGGCTGCGTTAAGAGAAATGGCGCCGGTGGCCCTTTGCCCTTATCATGTGACAGGGCAAAGGTAGCGCCGGCGCCATTTTGGTTCCTGGCTCCCGACGTCACGCATGCAGGAGATTGCTCCCGGACCCCCGCTGGACCCCCAGGGACTTTTGGCCAGCTTGGGGGGGCCTCCTGACCCCCACAAGACTTGCCAAAAGTCCAGCGGGGGTCCAGGAGCGACCTCCTGCACGTGGGCTGTATTGCCAATATTCAAAATGGCGCCGGCACTACCTTTGCCCTCACTATGTCATACGGGCGACCGTATGACATAGTGACCGTATGACCACTAACCACATCCTCTGGCAACAAATTCCAGAGTTTAATTGTGTGTTGAGTAAAAAAGAACTTTCTCTGATTAGTTTTAAATGTGCCCCATGCTAACTTCATGGAGTAGGGATGTGAATCGTGTCCTCGATCGTCTTAACGATCTATTTCGGCTGGGAGGGGGAGGGAATCGTATTGTTGCCGTTTGGGGGGGTAAAATATCGTGAAAAATCGTTAAAAATCGTTAAAAATCGAAAAAATCGAAAAAACCGGCACATTAAAACCCCCTAAAACCCACCCCCGACCCTTTAAATTAAATCCCCCACCCTCCCGAACCCCCCCCCAAATAACTTAAATAACCTGCGGGTCCAGCGGCGGTCCGGAACGGCAGCGGTCCGGAACGGGCTCCTGCTCTGAATCTTGTTGTCTTCAGCCGGCGCCATTTTCCAAAATGGCGCCGAAAAATGGCGGCGGCCATAGACGAAAAAGATTGGACGGCAGGAGGTCCTTCCGGACCCCCGCTGGACTTTTGGCAAGTCTCGTGGGGGTCAGGAGGCCCCCCACAAGCTGGCCAAAAGTTCCTGGAGGTCCAGCGGGGGTCAGGGAGCGATTTCCCGCCGCGAATCGTTTTCGTACGGAAAATGGCGCCGGCAGGAGATCGACTGCAGGAGGGTTCCGGCGCCTCGCTGAACGACCTCCTGCAGTCGATCTCCTGCCGGCGCCATTTTCCGTACGAAAACGATTCGCGGCGGGAAATCGCTCCCTGACCCCCGCTGGACCTCCAGGAACTTTTGGCCAGCTTGTGGGGGGCCTCCTGACCCCCACGAGACTTGCCAAAAGTCCAGCGGGGGTCCGGAAGGACCTCCTGCCGTCCAATCTTTTTCGTCTATGGCCGCCGCCATTTTTCGGCGCCATTTTGGAAAATGGCGCCGGCTGAAGACGACAAGATTCAGAGCAGGAGCCCGTTCCGGACCGCTGCCGTTCCGGACCGCCGCTGGACCCGCAGGTTATTTAAGTTATTTGGGGGGGGGGGGTTCGGGAGGGTGGGGGATTTAATTTAAAGGGTCGGGGGTGGGTTTTAGGGGGTTTTAGTGTGCCGGCTCACGATTCTAACGATTTATAACGATAAATCGTTAGAATCTGTATTGTATTGTGTTCCATAACGGTTTAAGACGATATTAAAATTATCGGACGATAATTTTAATCGTCCTAAAACGATTCACATCCCTATCATGGAGTGCCCCCTAGCCTTTCTACTATCCGAAAGAGTAAATAACCAATTCACATCTACCTGTTCTAGACCTCTCATGATTTTAAACACCTCTATCATATCTCCCCTCAGTCGTCTCTTCTCCAAGCTGAAAAGTCCTAACCTCTTTAGTCTTTCCTCATAGGGGAGTTGTTCCATTCCCCTTATCATTTTGGTAGCCCTTTTCTGTACCTTCTCCATTGCAATTATATCTTTTTTGAGATGCGGCAACCAGAATTGTACACAGTATTCAAGGTACGGTCTCACCATGGAGCGATACAGAGGCATTATGACATTTTCCGTTTTATTCACCATTCCCTTTCTAATAATTCCCAACAACTAATTAGATTTTCTGCATAAAAATAAAACTGAAGGTCTTCCTCTTTCTAAACCTTCCTCAGAGATGCCAGGTAGAGATTAAATAAAATTGTTGACAAAAACAAACCTTGTAGTACATTATAATTTTGACACCATGGGCTAAAGGAAAATTCTATAAAATGACAGATTGCACCCAATTTTTCAAGAAAGAAGAGGCACCAATCTGTCCTCTTAATCCCAAAGGCATTTAACCTGTTCAGTAAAACACTATGGTCTATTGTATCAAACACCACTGTTAAATCGACAGGTCAACTGTGATCCAGTTCTCAAAGGATGTTGTCTATCAGTGTTATCAAATTGGTCTCTGTTCTAAAATGTATCCTAAATTCTGACTGATGTGGAACCAGAATACTAAATTCTGCTAAAAATATTCTAATTTCACTAGGGTCACCTTCTGAAGGAGCTTATCCAAATAAGGATATTTGCAAGTGAGCTAAATTGGCTAGTACATTGAGGTCTAAGGAAGGTTTCTTACTAACAGGCCGATTCAGTAAAGTCCACGGGAGAGTGGACGAACGCCCGCTCTCCCGGTGCGCGCACCAGCCCCTCGCTGGTGCGCTTGATGCAGTATTCAAATTAGGTGGTGCGGTGGAAACGGGGAAAAGGAGGCGCTAGGGACACTAGCGCGTGCCTAGTGCCTCCTTTTTACCCAGAGCGGCGGCTGTCAGCGGGTTTGACAGCCAACGCTCAATTTTGCCGGTGTCGGTTCTCGAGCCCGCTGACAGCCACGGGCTCAGAAACCGGACGCCGGCAAAATTGAGTGTCCGTTTTCGGCCCGACAGCCGCCTGCCCAATTTAAATTTTTTTTTCTTTTTTTTTTTTTTTTTTTACTTTTTACAACCTTCGGGACCTCCGACTTAATATTGCCATGATATTAAGTCAGAGGGTGCACAGAAAAGCAGTTTTTACTGCTTTTCTGTGCACTTTCCTGGTGCCGGAAGAAATTAGCGCCTACCTTTGGGTAGGCGCTAATTTCTGAAAGTAAAATGTGCGGCTTGGCTGCACATTTTACTTTCTGTATCCCGTGTGCATACCTAATAGGGCCATCCACCTGCATTTGCATGTTGAGGGCGCTATTTGGTGCTGCGGGTTGAACGCATATTTTCCTCCCCTTACTGAATAAGGGGTAAGGTAAAACGCGTGTCCAAGAGCAGGCTAACAGTGCGCTCCGTCGGTGTGCACTGTACTATATCGGCCTGTAAAGGTGTTATAGCAGACTTCCTCAGCATAAGGGGCACAAGTATTTCCAACAGTGATTTTTTCACCATAGAACTTACGAGTAGGTCATAAGTAAAACATCGATAGTGACTGATTTGTGGAGTTTTTATGCATAGTGTTAAAGATTTAGAAGGATTTGAACTTCACAGAAATGGAGAAATTAAACAAGAAAGTTCTTTAACAGTTCAAAAAATGTTACCTTCATCAGAAGAAGTTAGTGTAGATGAATTAGCTGCAGATTTATAAATGTTATACCCTTAAACTTTTGATTTAGAATCACTGAATATTTATAAAAAGCTAATCTTTTCAGAAAGGGAGGAAATGAGGATAGAGACATCTCTTAATGTGAAGAGGTTGTTAACTTCTATTGCAGTCTATAACGATTGTTAACTCTTATTGTGGGGAACAAAATTACTGACCATCTGGATGGATATGGACTGGTGGGGGGCAGAGCCAGCATGGATCTTGCAAATCTGTTGGAATGTTTTGATGGGGGTTAACAAGCATGTGGATGGGATTGAAACAGTATATCTGAATTTTTGTAAAGCATTTGGCAGAGTCCACTTATCAGAAAACTGGGAACTCGGGAGATGGGAGGTATGTCCTATTGTGGATTGATGATTGGCTAGGGCTGAGTGGTCATTTCTCTCAATGAAAATTGCTGGGTGGTGACATGCTCTGGGGATCTGTACTGTGACCAGTGTTTTTTGATATATCTGAAAATGATCTGGAAAGGGGAGTGATGAGTGAGGCAACCAAATTTGCAGATGGAACAAAATTATTTGGAGCTGCTGAATCACAAGCTGATAGTGAGGAGTTGCCCATGGGAGGGGGGCCTTGTGAGATTGGAGGATTGGACATTTAGATGGCAAATGGGGTATGGTGTGGATGGGTGTGAGGTGATATATATGGGGGGAAATGATTCAAACTGTGGCAGAGTCATTGCAGGCAATACTTAGGGGTCCTCAGTTCAGTGTGTGGTGGTGGTGGCTGAGGGAGTGGCTGGTATGTTGGGTGCTGTTGGGAAGAGAATGGAAGATATAACAAGGGATTGTGAGCAATTCTGGTTGTCCCATCTAAAAAAAGACAGAGCAGAACTAGAAAAGGTATAGAGAAAGGCAACCAAAATGATAAAGGAGATAGAATGGTTATGAGAAAAGTTTAAATTGGTTAGAGCTTTTCAGTCTGGAGAAGAAGTGACTGAGAGAAGGTATGATAGAGGTCTATAAAAACTTGAGTGGATTGGAATGGGTAAACAGGGGAAGCACCTTGAAGAGGATCTAGAAACCTGGTAGATGATGGGTGAAGTGGAACAACAGTGGACCAAAGGGTACAAAATACAAATCTCTCTGTAAGAAAAGCAAACAAGTACTTGAAAATAGAAACCGATCTGGTTCTCAAAGGAGTTGACTAATAAAGTAAAGTAAAAAAGAATGGCCTTCAAGAAGTACAAAAGTTTCCAAAAAGAGTAACACAGGGAAGAATATCTGGTGAAGTTGAGGGAAACAAGGAGAGCAATCAGAAAAGCAAAAGTTCAAGCTAAAAAGGTATAGCAAGGTAACAAAACATTTTAAAGATATATTATGAATGGAGAAAGACCAAAGGTAAAATTGAAAGGAGACAAGGAGTAATGTGTGTTGAGAAAGATGATGAAACAGCAGATTTATTAAACAAATACTTCAGTTTGGTGGTCAATAAAGCAGACTCTATAGAAGTATTGTTGCTGGTTGACAAAAGCATGGATTAGATTGGAGTAGACACAACACCATTTACAGAAGAGAAGGCCATGGTACATTCTAGGATACTAAGAGAACTCAGAGATATGCTGCAGGTCCACTGAAAGATTTATTCAATAGATCCCTGGACACAGGAGTGATACCACAAGATTGGAGAAGACTGAGGCTGTGGTCCCACTTCACAAGGGTGGTAGCAGGGAGGAAGCGGGAAACTACATGCAGTTAGCCTCACCTCAGTGGTGGGAAAATTAATGGAGTCTCTGCTGAAGGAGAGGTTAGTGAACCCTCTTCAATCAAGTGGGTTTCTTGATCCAAAATAGCATGAATCCACCAGGGAAGGTCCTGTCAGCCAAATCTGATTTATTTTTTTGATTGGGTAACTAGAGAATTGGATCAAGCAAGACCACTTGATGTAATTTACTTGGATTTCAGCAAAGCCTTTGATTTAGTCCCACATAGGAGGCTTGTAAATAAATTGAAAAGTTTGGACGTGGGCACCAAGATGCTGGAGTAGATTACAAACTGGTTGACTGACCTGCTCTGATGAGAGAATGGTATGAAGTGGAGTCACTGAAAGATCTGTTTTGGGATTGGTTCTGTTCAATATCTTCATTAACAATACTGTGGCGGGGTTAGAAGGAAATGTTTGCCTTTTTGCGGATGATACCAAGATATGTAACAGAGTGGATGTGCCTGAAGGAGTAAAGAGAATAAAAAATGATTTAAGAAAACTCAGTTGAAGATTTGGCAGCTGGGATTCAATGCCAAGAAGTGCAGAGTCATGTATCTGGGGGTGCAATAATCCAAAAGAGCTTTATGTGATAAGGGACAAAAGACCATTGTGCACGGACCGGGAAAGGCACCTTGGGGTGATTGTGGCTGGGGATCTGAAAGTAGCGAAGCAATGTGACAAGGTGGTAGCTACAGCCAGAAAGATGCTGGGCTGCATAGAGAAGGGAATAACCAACAGGAAAAGGGAGGTGATAATGTCCTTGTATATGTCCTTGGTAAGGCCTCACCTGGATTACTGTGTTCAGTTCTGGAAATCATATCTCAAAAAGGATAGAGACAGGATGGGAACGGTCCAGAGGAAGTGACCAAAATAGTGTGGGGTCTGTTTCAGAAGACCTATGGAGGAGAGGCTGAAAGATCTAAATATGGAGGAAAGGAGGTGCAGGGGAGATATGAGACAGACCTTCAGATACCTGACAGGTATTAATAATGCACAAAATTCAAACCTTTTCCATGGGAAAGGAAACAGTAGAACTAGGGGTCATGATATGAAACTCTAAGGGGAAACTAATATTAGGAAATATTTCTTCACGGAGAGGGAGGTGAATGCCTGGGATGCACTCCCAGAAGAAGTGGTAAAGACGAAAACAGTAAATGAATTAAAAACGGGCATGAGACAAACACTGCAGATCCCTAAAGGTTGGAAATGATGAAAAGAGTGGTGTAACATTTCTGCTTGAACAGAGCGGCAGTTATTACCCTTAACAGAACGCATGGGGTTAATGTTCATGGACCAGCAGTTACTGCAATAAGCAAATTGCTGGGCAGACCGGATGGACCATTTGGTCTTTATCTGCTGTCATTACTATGTTACTGTGTAAGTTATTTGTCCTTTCAAATAGCACTAAGATGCCTTTTTATGTGATACTGTATGCTTCATTAACTAAACATTCCTGGAGCTTCTATTAGTAGTTTAGCTGATGCCACTATTTCTCTTAGTCATAAAAAAGGCAAAGATAGTGCATACCACCTTATGTCCTTAATCAATTCTCACATTAAAATATTAGTGAAAGTACAATAGTTGTGGTTGTAGCAGGTCCTCTCTAGCCTTTATGCATATACACTAAACAGGCTTTGTCAAGGGACATAGTTGTACACATAACACTGGAATATTTTTTTAATATTGTTTATTTGGCTAATAAAAAGATAGTTCCAGGACTAATACTGTTAGATGTCGACAAAGCTTTTGACCAGATAAAGTAGACATTTTTTCAGTATTGCAGAAAATTGGATTACCAATGGCTTTACAGGCCTAGATTCAAGTTCTGTACATTATCCCTCATGCTCAGATATGGAGTTCAAGGTTGCACAGAATGGATTTAAATATCAAGGAGTAAAAATCATCAGAAATCAACAAGATCTTTATAAGACAATCTATATCCCCATCATTCAAAAGATAAAGAAAGAAGTGAACATATAGGCTAAATTCCTGATCTCTTTGATTAGCAGGGTTAATGTGCTATTACCAAGCTTACTTATATATTTCAGCATCTTCTGTGTAATGTACCAGCTATGGCCTTTCAAATTCTTAATAGTGCTATCTATAGCTTTATGTGGCAAAATAAACCCTCTAGAATTAAGCTTAGTACATTATGACTGGACAAGGCTCATCGGGAGGATGGCACTTCTAAATTTAAAGTTTTATTAATGGGAGGCAAGGTTAGCTGGGATTAAAGAATGGCTTGGGACAGGATCAATGGCTTGTACTGGAGACATATCAAATTAGGGAGTTAGATTTTCAGGTATTATTTTTTAAACTGCTCCTTCTCCTTTGTTAGAAGGATTTCTAATGGTAATGTTGCGAAGGCCGGCCACGGGTTCCGTGGCCGGCTCTCTTCACCTCTTTTCTGTGGCCCAGGCAACCCCCCTCTGTGGCGCAGCAAGGACGCTGACGCCGTTCAGCTCCAGGATTACTCGCGCGGCCCATCTGCTGCCAAGCTCCGTTCTGCCTGGGAGTTCCCTAGTGCGTGTGCGTGCCCCTCCTCAAGGTTTAAAGGGGCCGAGACGTGCTAGGGCTGACAGGCCTCCCCTGATGACGTCATTTCCCCGGGTCTATTCAAGGCAAGTTCTGACAACTAGAACTTGCCTTTGCAACTGGTTCCCTCCTTAGTTGTCTTGGCTCCTTGTTCTTTGTGTTTCAATTTTCAGTCTCATCTGACCACTGCCAGAACCTGACCTCTGCCTGTCCAAGGACCTCATCTGACTGCTGCCAGAACCTGACCTCTGCCTATCCCAGGACCTCGTCTGACCACTGCTGGAACCTGACCTCTGCCTGTCCTTGGACTTTGTCTGATCGCTGCCGGAACTTGACCTCTGCCTGTCCCAGGACCTTGTCTGACTGCTTCCGGAACCTGACCTTTGCCTGTCCTTGGACTTTGTCTGACTGCTGGAACCTGACCTCTGCCTGTCTCAGGACCTTGTCTGACCACTGCCGGAACCTGACCTCTGCCTGTCCAAAGACCTCGTCTGACCACTGCTGGAACCTGACCTCTGCCTGCCGTCTGTCCTCGACTGTTCCTGACCACTCTGCCTGCTGCCTGCCTTCTGACCTCCAGTCTCCAACCTGACCACACTCTCCTCTTGTCTGTGGGCATGCCAGACTTCCACTCTCTCTGGAGACCTTGCAAGGCCCACCTAAGTCCAAGCGGCCCAGGTCCCTACGGGCTCCTCCCGGGGGGACCTCGGGCTTCCAGTGGTGAAGCTCTCTCTGGCCTCTGTCTCTTCCCGAGCTCTGACAACTAGAGCTTGCCTTTGCAACTGGTTCCCTCCTTAGTTGTCTTGGCTCCTTGTTCTTTGTGTTTCAATTTTCAGCCTCGTCTGACCACTGCCAAAACCTGACCTCTGCCTGTCCAAAGACCTCGTCTGACCGCTGATGGAACCTGACCTCTGCCTGTCCAAGGACCTCATTTGACTGCTGCCGGAACCTGACCTCTGCCTGTCCAAAGACCTCGTCTGACCGCTGCCGGAACCTGACCTCTGCCTGTCCAAGGACCTCGTTTGACCGCTGCTGGAACCTGACCTCTGTCTGTTCCAGTACCTCGTCTGACCGCTGCTGGAACCTGACCTCTGCCTGTCCAAAGACCTCGTCTGACTGCTGCTGGAAGCTGACCTTTGCCTGCTGTCTGTCCTCGACAGTTCCTGACCACTCTGCCTGCTGCCTGCCGTCTGACCTCCAGTCTCCAACCTGACCACGCTCTCCTCCTGTCTGTGGGCACGCTGGACTTCCACTCTCTCTGGAGACCCTGCAAGGCCCACCTAAGTCCAAGCAGCCCGGGTCCCTACGGGCTCCTCCCGGGGGGACCTTGGGCTTCCAGTGGTGAAGCTCTCTCTGTCTCTTCCCGTGCTCCGCTCCCCGGGGGCAGTTGCCTTCTGGTTCCTACCAGGAGGCGCAGCTCCACTACCACAGGACAAGGGTTCACCCCCGAGCGCAACAGGTAGTCCTACTCTTGCTCATATGCTTGGGGTCTGGAGATTGATGGTGACAATTCTTAAGGTCATTCAAGGATAAGATTTCTGTTATTGTTCCTGTGTGCAGTCAGAATGGCCAGGGAATAGACGCAGACTAGGCTCTGGCTGAATATTCAGGATATTTATTAAGTCACAACAGTAAAATCCTCTGCATAACTTTGCAGCTTATAAACAAAAAAGCAGTATCACAATTTACAGTCTCTCGGTCTGGGCCTTTCCTAAGGTTCCTCCATTCCTCCTGTTTCCCTGGAGCCTCCTCTTCCCTCATAGGCCTGGCTAGAAATACACCTTCCCAGGGACCTCCTCCCAGACCAGGATTCCCTGTTTGTCTGGGGCTTAAGGTGGACTGGGCCAGATCTCTGGATACGGTCCCTTAAGGTATTCTGGGGTTTTTCTGTGTATACTCCTTCACAGCTCCATTGAAAAATATTCTGTGTAGCTGTTTATATAATCCTTTTTGGGCTATCAAATTAGCAAACTAAAGAACTGAGGTTTTCTGGCAGTTATGTGAGGATCAGACATTTAAATCCTTCACCTCTCTTAAAAGGGAATTTGATATTTCCATTTCCAGCACCTATTTAATGACATCTTTAATTTAAATTGGCTTTAGAATGTCATGTTGAGAGGGTTGGATTATCAGAGGATGAAATATGACTGAGCAAGTATTTTGTCAACTTCATCCAGGTGTCAAGGTGATTTCATCTAGATATTTCATCTAGTTTATTCTAAATATGGTTGGGAATGCACTGAAGATCTGATAGATAAATGGAACAGTGATTGTGCCATCAAACTAAATGAAGAAGACTGGGATTTATAGAATTCTGTTTTGCTAAATGTGTTGTGGAGGTTTCTAATCTGTGTTGGTGGGGATATGGAAGGGTACAGTCTTTCAGTCACATGCACTTAAATAAACTTACAAAAATATAGTCCCAGAATTAGGGGATACCCCATGAAGATAATAGATAGCACATATAAAACAAATTGGTGAAAAATGTTCACTCAGCACACAATTAAACTGTGGAATTTGTTGTCATAGGGTGTGATGAAAGCAGCTACCATAGTTGAGTTTAAAAAGGGGTTAGAAAAGTTCCTGGGGAAAAAGTCCATAAAACAATTTTTGGCCATGAGACTTGGGAAAAGTTACTGATTATCTCTGATTAGAAGCAAGAAGAATTTGATTTATTCTTTGGGATCCTGATGGGTACTTGTGACCTGAATTGGCCACTGTCAAAGATAGGATGCTTGACTTGATGGACCTTTTCCTCCAAAATGGCATTTCTTACGTTATTTTATTTATTTATTTATTTACAATTATTTATAGCCTGCCTTATTACCAAGCACTTGTTCAAGGCAAATAACTAAATTAAAGCAACAATAGAACAATACAATCATAACAGTACAATCATAAAAACAACAATAATCATAAAATTCATACAACAAAAACACCTCGCTGAATAAAAATGCCTTTACATCCTTGCTGAAGCCCTTATAGTCTTTCTGCTGCTACAATCCCACAGGAAGACTATTCTAAAAGGTAGGAGCTACTGAAGATAATGTACAACTGCAAGTATGTTGGAGCCTAGCAGATGACATCACAGGGATGGTCAGTAACTGTTGTCCTGAAAGCATAACAAACATTCTTATATACCCTCATTTTTAGAAGTCAGTTTGGAGGAAACTTGTTTAATTTTGTAGTCATTAAACCCTACAGTCTCCCTACTTGATCTATGTTCCTCAAATCTGATAAGGATGGAAAAAGACTGGTGTGTGAAATTAGTGTATCTGATTATTAATACTTAATTGAGGGAACATTATCTTCTGCTGTCATTGAAGAAAGCTACCATCAAGCCACTATGGAAAAAAATGGTTCTAAAATGATACTGAGTTACAGAATTATTGATCGGTGTCAGATTTAGCATAGCTATCCAAAGTTATAGACAAGGCAGTATTAATTCTCGTTCAAGAGTTCTGCACAGTCAGAAATAGATTTATTAGATGAATGGCAGTCAGGCTTTAGGAAATATCTTATCATGTTGTTTATATTAGTTTCCAAAATGGAAGATCTCTGAGGTATGCTTTAAGAGGGATTGGATGTGGTACTGATTCTTTTAGATCTTGGTGCCACATTTAACACCATTGTTCATTTGTTGTTGCTCTGGCATCTAGCAGATGCTGGATTTCAAGAGGGGACTTTAGAACAGTTACTTTCTTTATGAGGGACAGGATGCTGTTTGTCCTTAATGATGGTGATGCTTCAATGTTACATTCAGAGCCCTATGGAGTCCTGCAAGGTTCTTTACTTTTATCATTACTTTTTTTTTTTTTTTAAATGTGTATTTACAATCATTACCGCTAGTGATCCAGAAATATGGCATTAGTTACTTCTTTTTCACTGATGGTATAAAGTTGTAATCTCCATTGTGTAAAACTTGAGAGAAGGGTTTAGAGAGGCTTAATGATCATCTCTTAAGAGATCTCATGATGGATGCTTCATAAATTAAAATTGAATCTGACAGAAATCGAGGTCAGGTGGGTTCATAGGGATGATATGGAGTTCTCAAAACCATTGTTATTGTTGTGTGGAGAAGGGAGGGCCCACATTCATTGGAATCTAAAGATCAAGTCTTGAGCTTTGGGGGTCAAGATTGATAGTGGTCTTAAAATGCATCAACACGTTTCTTCTGTGTTTCATATCTGCTATTTTCATTTGCAACCGATCCTGCTGTTACAGCCACTATTAGTCTTATTTTTCACCAGAGGCAGAAGCCTCCTTCCTTCTGCACAGTGTTCCTCAGTTTCCTGCTTGCAGACATCATAAGGAAGAGTGAAGGAGTGAGGGGACAGAAGCACCCCCTTGAGCACATTGGTGCTTTATGTGGCTGCACAGATCAGAGCCCAAAAACTGGCCCCGCAGGAAGGAAGATGGAGACTTATCTCATTAGTTCAGCTTACATCCTCTCTATTAGGGAATGGGCATTTAGGAGAAACGAAATAGGAAATGAGACAAAATTTCCTATTTTGTTTTGCATCATTTCCAAAGTTAAATTCTGTTGAAATTTTGTCAGAATCTCATTTTGTTTTGAAAACCTATTTAAAAAAAAAGTCACAGGTTGGGCTTAAGTCTGGATTCGAAGCAAGGAGCTCCCAAGACCCAAAACAGGGGACCCAGTCTACACCCAAGCTCAACTCTGGCACCTTGGCCTAGGCAAATGGCTGCTACCACTGCCACCAACCCTGTCTCCCTCCGCCCACAGTGACCCTACCCTGGGCTCATCTGAATCCTCTTGCCACTTATACACCATCTGTGGATCTAAGGGGCAGGAGCGATCCCCAGTCCCTCCTGCCCTGCTGAGCCTCTGTTTCAAAATGGCACTGGCAGGCCCAGAGGCCAGCATGTTTTGCTGAATGGAGGGGAATCTATACCTCTATAGAGGTACTTTGAATGAGGAAAATGGTGTCAGCCGCAGGGCCTGCCAGTAGCACTTTGAAATGAAGACCCAGTGAGGAGTTACTGGGGATCAATTTTGTCCCTTGTACCAGCAGATGGGGTAAGGGGTACACGGGACCCCGGAGGGCATTCTTGGGGGCTTTGGTGGTGGTGACAGTTAAAGTAGTGACAGAGGGAAAGGGAGCAGTGCAGACTCCATATATTTTCTTATGTTTTTGTTTTGTTTTCTTTAAATAGACTACTAAAACTGTATGTGTAATACTCATGGTTGTATCATGGATCTATGCAAAAAGCATTATGATATTCTTAGTTTTGTTCTCAATTCCTTTCCAAATAATTCCTAACATTATGTGTGTGAAAGAGAGAGAATAAATGTATTTCTCTGATATATATCTACACTATGAAAGCACTGATTATTATTATCATTGGGGATTTTATGTATATCTATCTATATCTACATAGATATAAATAGATATATATGTTACTTAGATATGTACATATATAGTTAGATGTTTTTTATATACATATATGGCCCAATTTAAAAGGGCCACGGGAGTAAAAAGACGAGGGTTATGTGCATGGCTGCATCTTGTGCACGCTGCACGCATTTTAGAACAGGCCTGGCCACTCGCATAACCCCCATTAAGCGCCGACGTGCCGGGCCCTGCAAAAGGAGTGAGCTGGGGGCATGGTCTGGGTGGGGAGGGGCAGAGCAGGGTGGGCCCGGACAGTGCCATTAGCAGCTGTCCCGGGGAAGCATGCACCAGCAGCTGGCCCGCGCATGGAGATTACTTCTGCTTCTGGGGATCAGTAAATATTAAAATAAAAAAATTATGGATAGGTAGGGTTAGGTTAGGGTTCAGTGAGGAGAAGGGAAGAGGTAAGAAGGGTAGGGTTAGGGATAGGAAAGTTCCCTTCCAGCCTGCTTTTTAATTGTAGTGGACTGGGAGGGAAATGAGAGAGGCCCGATTTTGTCGACGCACATATTTTGCTAAAATTCCACTCCCTGTGTTTGCAAGTCGAGGGCCGCCTGCACATATGTGGGCGGATTTTAAAAACCGGCATGCATGTGCGCACAACCATCAGATTTTATTACATGTGCGCGCCAGCATGCACATATTATAAAACTGGCGCGTCCATGTGCATGCGCTGGGAACCGCGCGCCCATGGATGTGCATGCACAGGGCTTAAAATCGACCCCATGCTGTTTATATATATTAAAGGCTTGTGTCAGTCAGTTTGGTGGTCAGTCACTGTATTGGTCAAACTTTATGCGACATCTTGTCTTTCATGCCTACACACACAGAGATGGGCAGATATAGGCACACACACATGGGCTCATACAGGCTCATACAAGCTCACACAAGAATGCACACAAGCTTGCACAAGTGCATATGTAAAGTTGGGCAATGCGCACATGCTTTATAAGTGCGCATGCAAGCTTGCACAAGTACATACAAGCTCACACAAGCTGTTTAAGCTCACAAAGTTTGCACAAGCACACATGCAAGATTGCACTAATACAGAATTATGCTCAATCACGCAGAAACGCACATAGGTCACACAAATAAGCAGAAGAATAAGCCCGTATACTCACTAACACCAGGAGAAGAGAACACATAACCCCTATCCTGATGGACCTTCATTGGCTGCCCATACACTTCAGAATAATCTACAAGGCCATTCTCACCATTTTCAAAAACATCCATCAATTAGCTCCAATCGATCTCCATATCCCCCTCCGATTACACCATTCTACAAGACCGACAAGAGATGCTTACAAAGGTTCACTTCAAGTACCTCCAGCCAAAACTACCAGACACATCACGCTTAGAGATCGGGCATTCTCCACAGCCGGTCCAACTTTATGGAACTCCATTCCCCCGGATCTTAGAATGGAACCCAGCATCTCAACATTCAAGAAAAAACTCATGACGTGGCTGTTCACGCAGGCATTTCCTAACTCCAACATTATTTAATCTCCCATCAATCAACACGCTTCGCTAGTAATAACGTTAATAAATGTTATTTATTCAATGCTATTTATACATATATATAATTATCTGATCTTCATTTTCCTTCTCACTCCAAGTTATTGATTTCCTTGTTATATGTAACTGCTTTTCTGCACTATCGTTCAAATTGTAAAGTTTTATTATTATTGCACCCCTGTGTCTTAAATAAATAAAATAAATAAATAGAAGCTTGCAAAACTGCACACAGGTTCCCACATGTGCAGACATATGCATAGAGGCTCACACACTCATACAAACATACCTACAAATAGGCACACACACACACACATTGTTATAGATTAGACTACCAGAGCAACATCGGGCATTTTTTGCTAGTACATATACTTGAATATATCTAGAGAGAAATATATCAGCTCTTTTTGGGTAGTTATCTAGGAGGTATTGCTTTCAATTTGGAATTTAGATTTTGTAAACTTACATAGTTGTTAGTATTTCCTTGCTTTAAAATTAGTGTTATTGCCAGTTTCCCAGTAGTTAATAACAATAGCACTGGGGTAATGCTGTATGTGCTGCCCGCTTGATGCTGTAGCAATCACTATTAACATGAAAGATGAAGCATCTCCATTTACATTCTGCTCCAACCTCAGAGAAATCATCAACATTCCACCCAAATGAGGCTTTCCACAGGAGGGGGGTGGGGACGACAAAGTGGGGGAGGGCAGAAGGCAAAAATGTACATGTGTATATAAGTAGAGCTAGTTACAGACCCAGACCTAGCAATTAAGGGCATCTTAATGTTAGAGAGGGAACATCTGGTACTTCATCCAAGTATGTAAGACAAAGCTACGAGGTACAAAAACAGTGTTGTCCTTTACTCGTGTTTACAAGGTACATCCTTATAACTTATCTGCAGCTGTCTTGAGGGAGGCATTTATTTCATCACTCCAGCCTCCCAAACCCCCTTACCTACTACACAGAGAAACCTTTTCCAAAATCCAGGATGTGAAAGCAATCAGGCCATGTGGTGCTCTAATGATCAGAAAGCTGCAGGAGAGGCCTTTAGCACATCAACAAATGGTTCCTCAGCTTCCTTCTCATAATCACCTTGCATGAGAGCACACATGATTAATCCCTTCTGTATACCAAATTGATTGCTCAGGCTAATATCTCAACCTCAAAAAAGCCAATAAAACCAGAAAAAGGAAATGCATGGAATGTATATATATTTATACATGTGTATTTGGTCACTTTAAAGTTCATTATTGTAAAAAAAAAAAAGTATTTGCATAAAAATACTGTATATCAAGTTGTCATCTGTTCATAGATGCTCTTAAAGTGCTGTAACATCTGTGCCTTGGATACATGTGATACTGTAAATGTGTTACTTCCTCAGTATTCGGGCAGGACAATCCCAATGAGTAGGTTGTTATGCACCTCTGCCAGTAGATGGAAACGGAGCAAAAGCTGATGTCACGGCCATATACTCCCACCCCAACATCAGCCTGCCAGTATTCTCCATCTACAGCAGATGATGGACATGTATTTCTCTTCAGGGAATTGCCTGTGAGTAAAAAAAAAAGAAGAAAGAAGACAGAGGTTTGATAGGAGATATCAGAAAGACAAGATGTCTATATAGCACGGTTTGTTTCCTGAGGTGATGCCGTCCGGTCCCTCCCTCAGCAGAGTGCCTCAGTCCAGTAGCCTTGACTGGCATGGACCTAAATTCTAATTAACGGTTGCAGGCCAAGAGAGGCTCGGTGGTGAATGCTCTAGCTCTCTCCCCCTGTAGCCAGGAGGGCTGAGGTCATGTAAAAGTTTTTTACTTTACAAAAAAAAAAAAAAAATGAAATCAGCATAAAGAAGAAAGAAAGTAGGAGAAAGGGTATGTTTCCTTGGCATTCAGTCCCAGTCACATCTCTGGGGTGTTCTGTGAAGTGAAGAGGTAGTGCAAGCATGGTGGGTTAAGCAGCCATTTGGCTAGACTCCGCCCTTCGGCTCCTCCCTTTTTTGGTGTGTGGTAAGCCATGAGGCAATTTCACGCACTTTTTACTGCGGGCCATCGACGCTCCCCTTCATGTCCATTTGTGTTTCTGTTCTCACCTGTGCATCCCATTTGGATGTTCACCCTTCTGGATGCACATCTTGTGCATCTAGATTAAGTGTTTTCTTTAGTGTTGGTACTGGGCACCCAGATTGGGCATCTAATTGGATGAGCGGCCTAGGCGCGTGTGCTTGGACACAAATTTTTGTGCATCTGTTTTGAGCGTGACTGATATACGTGGGTATTCTAGGCATGAGCTTTTTCTGGTCTGCACATTTACAACCATGGTTCCTGTGGTGAAGAAGTCTAAGCATTCAGCTATTTGATCTGCATGCAACATCAGGGCCATTCAGCCGGAGATTTCTTTAAGTTTCTGTCAGTGCTGCCTGGATGCTCAGGGAGATTTATCTCCTTCTGATTTTGCCAGTGATAGTCCATCTCCTCGGACTGAGGGGAGTGGGACCAAGGGCAACACACTACGGTGGTGCCCCTTCCTGGATCGATCCATGGGCTGAGTCATCAGGGGACACTAGTTCTCAGGACATCAGGTACAGGTCTATTGGGCCTGGAATGGACTCATCCTCCTTTCCTGGATGGAATTCTTCCAGGGATTGCAGATATTTCTACAGAGCCGGTTTTCTGAATCAGTGCCAATTTCCTTAGAAGGAGAAACTTGGACCCAGGAGAATGGGAGCTGGCGGGCGAGGCCTTTCAGCTCCTGGTGGACTGCTGGGACCTGCTGTTTCTAGACCTGTTGGCGGCCTTCAACAATGCAAAAGTTCACAGTTGGGACCCAAATTGAGGGGCATAGATGCTCTCATTCAGCAGTGGCGATGTGGCACCCTGCTGTACCTAAGAAGGTGGTACCTAAGAAGCTAGGTCCATGCACTTTGAGTGCTCCTCTGCCTGTCTCCACGGCCAAGCGCTGTGATGCAGTATGGTCTGACAAAGCTGAAATGCAGGTGGATCAAGATGACACAGATGATGATGGTGGTGGATCTCCTGGTGAGGAAGGGGACTTCCCCCCAGATTTGGAGCCATATTGAACTCTTTCCAATTTCTTTCATAGAGTTAAGCTTGATCTCTCAGACCTTGAAGACCCTCAGAGTGGCTGAGACTGACTCTTTGGGGATGCAGAAGAAGGATCCCATTTTGGTCACCATATGCAAGACTTCCTGTTTCTTTCCCCTCCTGGATACAATCCACGAGTGATTGATCTGGAATGGAGTGCACCAGAAGAGTCCTTTAAAAGAGGGTGTGTCTTGGCAGATTTATACCCCTTGGATTCGCAGGCCAGAGAGTAGTTGTGTTTTGCTAAGGTGGATGCCTTGGATAGAAGGACCGAGGCTCTCCTAAAGCAAGCCTTTGAGGAAGTGAAATTGAATTTACAAAGTGCTGTAACATCTGTGCCTTGGATACATGTGATACTGTAAATGTGTTACAAAGGTGTTACAAAGATGGAGCCCCTCGGTCATCAGAATGAAGGTTTGTGAGCTCACCTGTTGGTGCAGGAGATAGGTACCTGCCTATCCCATTTTATTCTTGGGTGGGTCCAGATTAATTTGGATCAATGGGTTCTCGAAGTGGTTCAGGCTCTAGGATTTCTTGGCATTCCTCAGGATGTCTTTATGGTCTCTACATGCAGCACCTCTCAGAGGCTAGAAATGGAAGTGACATTATAAAGGCTGTTGCATCTGAAAGCGGTGATTCCCATTCATTAATCACAGCAAATATAGGTCATTATTCCATTTATTTTGTTGTGCCCAAGAAGGAATGGTCATTTTGACCTATTCTGGATCTCAAGGGCTTCAACCGACATTTACTAGTCACGCATTTCAGGATGGAAACTGAAATAATGGCAGTACAAGCAGAGGAGTACCTCATATTTCTGGATCTGATGAAGGTGTATCTGCATATTCCCATTCGACAAGAACCACTTCCTCCGGTTCGCTATTCTGGATCATCATTACCAATTTCAGGCCTTGTCTTTCTGGTTAGCCACAGTGCACAGGACATTTTCCAAGGTTATTTGGTGGTAGCAGCAGCCCTCTGCAAGGTGGGCATTCTAGTTCACTCCTAATGGGATGACTGGTTGATTTGGGCCAAGAATGTGGAAGAGAGTCATCGCACTTCATGCAGTGTGGTTTCCTTGCTACAGGAACTAGGCTGGGTGGTAAATCTGGCCAAGAGCAATTTGCAGCCATCTCAGACCCTGGAGTATCTCGAAGTTCGATTTGATACAGGACAGAGTATTTCTCCTGGAGTCTCATATCACATGTTGATGGTGCAACTTTGATCCCTGCGGAACTCTGTTCATCTGACCGGGTAGGTCTTATCTGCATGTCCTGGGGTTGATGGCTGCCACATTAGTAGTTGTTCCCTGGCAAGGGCACATATGCTCCCTCTTCAATGTGTATTGCTTTCCCGATGGAGTCCACAGTCTCAGAATTATGCAGTGAGGCTACTCCTCCCATTAAAAGTGAGCTCTCAGTTGGACTGGTGGTTACAGGTGGATCATCACACAAGGTCATTTCCCTGAAGATGCCAGATTGGTTGGTACTCATGACAGATGCAAGCTTCTGGGGCTGGGGGGCTCACTGTCAGGTGTTGGTGGTACAAAGGCACTGGAATGCACCAGAACAGCAGTGGAACTTCAACAGATTGGAGGCACATGTGGTTTGATTAGCATGCCTGCAGTTCACCGAGCAGCAGGAGGTTCAGGCTGTCCAGATAGTGTCCGACAATGCGATGACGGTGGCTTACATCAATCATCATGGTGGAACCAAGAGTTAACAGGTGTCAGAGGAGATAGATGCACTCATGGTGTGGGTGAAGCAGCATCTCCTAAGCATATCCACCTCTCACATTGCCAGAAAGGACAATACCAGTGCTGATTTCCTCAGATGGAGAAACTTAGACCCAGGAGAATGGAAGCTGGCAGGAGAGGCCTTTCAGTTCCTGGTGGACTGCTGGGACCTACCATATCTAGACCTATTGGTGGCCTTCAACAACGCAAAAGTTCTACATTTCATCAGTCACAGATGGGACCCAAATGAAATGGGCATAGAAGCTCTCATTCAGAAGTGGCCATGCAGCGCCCTGCTGTATGCATTTCCACCCTAGCATTTGACAGGCAGGCTGGTCCAGAAAATTGCAAGTCAAACCAACACCGTCATTTAGTGGCTCCAGATTGGACTTGAAGACCATGGTACACAGATCTCCAAAGACTTCTGGTGGACAGTCCCCTCAAGTTACCATTTTGGACAGATCTGTTACATCAGGGGCCCATTGTACACCAGGATCCAGGTTGAATCTGTTTTACAATCTGGCTATTGAAAGGGCTTGGTTGTTGAAGCAGGGTTATTCACCTGCTGTAATTTCCACTCTACTTCGGGTCGGGAAATTTTCTACTTCTCTATCCTATGTTAAAGTTTGGAGGGTCTTTGAGTCTTGGTGCTCTGAGCGAGGTACTCAACTGCTCAAGGTGGATATTCTTTTGATTTTGGAATTTTTACAGGATGGTTGCTTAAGTGTTTGTTCTCTAATAACTTGAATGTTCAAGTTGCAGCCCTGGCTTGTTATAGGGGGATAGTTAATAGAGGACTTTTGTCTTCCTATCCGGATGTGTCTTGTTTCTTGCAGGGAGTTAAGCATCTTTGCTCACAGTTGCAGCTTCTGGTGCCTCTAATGCACCTTAATTTGGTCCTCGAGTTCATGGCAGGTCCAATCGTTTGACCATTGCATACTCTTTCCTTGTGGCTGCTTGCCTTGAAGACAGTTTTCTGGTAGCAACCTATTCAGCATGTTGAGCCTCTGAGCTGCAGGCACTTTCCTGCTGTGAGCCTTTTCTCTGTATCACTCTGGGTGTGGTTCAACTTTCAACTGTGCCCCTCTTTTTGTCAAAAGTGGTTTCAGAGTTTCATTTGAATCAGTCCATTTCCCGGCCTGCCTTGGACAGGGAAGGAGATGAAGATGAGCACCATCTTTTGCATTCCTTGGACATCAAGCATCATTTACTGCAGTATTAGGAGATGACTAAAGCTATTCGGAAGTCTGATCGCCTGTTTTTGATCCATGGTCAGTTCCAAGGGTCAGTCTGAGCACAGTCAAGACAAGCCGAGGTCAGTACTGGGTATCAGTCCGAGAAGGTACTACCTGGGTAGCAAGATGAGGAACAGGACTCAGGAACGCAGGAACTCAGAAATAGACACTGGAACACAGGAAGGACCACGGGAACACAGAAGCAAGGCAGGAACACTGGAACAGCACAGGAACAAGGAACATAGGAACACTGGAACAAGCTCAGGAACGAGGACGGCAAACTAGCTCACACAGAGGTGATGACCCAATTACCAAGGTGAGGGAGTGAGTAGCAGGAGCTCGCTTAAATACTGAGATTAGGTAACATCATCGGGACGCGCCGCAGAGGAGTTTCCCGCCCTTGGCCCTTTAAAGGGCTGGGCAATCTGCAGCGGAGGACACTGAGCTCCTGCGTGGGGCGAGGAGTGAGGCCTTGGTTTCCCGGAGAAAATTATTTTTCACTCAACGCACAATTAAGCTCTGGAATTTGTTGCCAGAGGATATGGTTTGTGCAGTTAGTGTAGCTGGGTTCAAAAAAGGTTTGGATAAGTTCTTGGAGGAGAAGTCCATTAACGGCTATTAATCAAGTTTACTTAGGGAATAGTCAAGGCTATTAATTGCATCAGTAGCATGGGAACTTCTTAGTGTTTGGGTACTTGCCAGGTTCTTGTGGCCTGGTTTGGCCTCTGTTGGAAACAGGATGCTGAGCTTGATGGACCCTTGGTCTGACCTAGCATGGCAATTTCTTATGTTCTTATGTTCTTAAGGGCTAAAGATCTGTGAGCCTCAATTTAAAACCTAGATGGGGCAAGCATCAGTGATAGTAAAGAAGCAGCCACTGAGAGATTTTCAGAAAGCAAGTATTCAGATTATGTTGTGGAATGTTTTTTGACTCACCCTCTCCACAGGGTTTCAGTGCTGAGATTGCTTGGTTCCCACCTTCTAACTTTTCCTGCTGGAAAATTACTAATACTAACATTGATGAAAGGACTAAGATTCTGGGAGTTCCCACTTGCAACTCTACCCCATGGGACCAGGACAGGCTAGGTAATCGCAAATAAACTGGACGCAGGTATGACTTTTCCATTTTTGAGGGGACTCTTCCAATAGGATTCCCTTTTGGCCACTGGGAAAGCTTTTGTGCACTTTAAAATCACCATGGGAAGTTCTGTCCAGATACCTGAGTTAAAGGGCATCTACCCAGAAGAGAAAAAACACTTTTGTATATCACTAAGCTGTAATTTCATCTTTATTAAAAATTGATAATTGTTAAAGAATCAGTAAACATTTAATTTAACACCCAGTGCCTTGTGCTGCCTGGTTTGTCCCAGCATCTCACACCCTGGGGTGCAGCAGCTAACACCACAGAGAGAGAAAGACACACACACCGCTGCCTGGGCCATAAGCGAGAGCTTCCCCCCACAGAAAAAGGATTCCATCCTTGGGGGCAAATTATGGGAAATGTGCTGGCTAGAGCATCCCCAAAGAATAAATAAGTTTGTGTGACCTTGGGATTTAAGTCTCCCCCAGTAAGAGTTACACTTGTTTCTTGCTCTCCATGTAAACTCAGGACCTGCTCCAAAATAAACTATAAAAATTCTCTCTCTATCCAGAATAAACTCACTGGGGTAGATTTTCAAAAAACGCGAATAGGCGTACTTTTGCTGGCGCATCAGGTGCCAGCAAAAGTACGCTGGATTTTAGTAGATACGCGCGGAGCCGCGCGTATCCACTAAAATCCTGGATCGGCGCGCGCAAGGCTATGAATTCTGTATAGCCGGCGCGCGCCGAGCCGCGCAGCCTACCCCCGTTCCCTCCAAGGCCGCTCCGAAATCAGAGCGGCCTTGGAGGGAATCCTCTAACGCCCTCCCCTCACCTTCCCCTCCCTTCCTCTACCTAACCCACCCGCCCGGCCCTGTCTACACCCCCCCCTTACCTTTCTCCGGGGATTTACGCCTCCTGGAGGGAGAAGTAAATCCCCGCGCGCCAGCGGGCCTGTTGCACGCCGGGACGCGACCTGGGGGCGGGTACGGAGGGCGCGGCCACACCCCCAGACCGCCCCGGGCCGTAGCCACGCCCCCGTACCCGCCCCCAAAACGCTGCCGACACGCCCCCTAAACGCCACGACGACCGGGCCCGCCCCGACACGCCCCCCTCGGAGAACCCTGGGACTTACGCGAGTCCCGGGGCTCTGCGCGCACCGGTAGGCCTATGTAAAATAGGCTCACCGGCGCGCAGGGCCCTGCTCGCCTAAATCCGCCCGGTTTTGGGCGGATTTAGGCCAGCAGGGCTCTGAAAATCTGCCCCTATGAGCCCGTATTCAAAAGTTGTGAGAACTTTACAAAATAAAAATGAACGTGTTGGAAATAAAGTTACTCATGTTATGGTGCCACAAGCTACCTATTAACAGCTTTTCCCAGTCTCTGACAATGGGCTTTGAAAAGGACGCTGTTTTTAAAGGGAATCCCATCGACCCAGCGGATTGACAGCCAGAAATGATGGGGATAAAATGTCCAAATAAGAGAACTGACGTATCAAGAGAGGCCATTTTGAAGTCCAAAAATGAGCAATGAAGTTTCATGCGCCGCCATTTTGAAAGGAAAAAACTCTCTGGTTGGTCAATGTACTCATTAAGTGAAAATAAACACGTTGAAAATAAAGTTACACACAATTGGGTGCCAAATAATGTTTCTTCCCGATATCCGACGATAGACTTGGAAAAAAGATGCCGTTTATAAGGGAATTCCATCAACTTGATTCAATTTGTATCCTGTATCACAGTGTCCCGTTGGTTATTCTTCTTCCACCATGTCTCAGAGATGCTTATTATGTTTACATCTTTCTTCAGCACCATACATTTCAACTATCCAGTCTTAGTTTTTTTTAGACTTCTGGAATTAGCATAGAGACAATTCAAAGTATGCTTTTTACATTTTATTCACTACCTGTCAAGTAGTTAAAATGGGTAGTTTGGAATCATTTATATCTGTCTGTTCTTTATTTAAATACATCCAGGCAATTTCTGCCTCTGTCATAACTTTTCTATTGGGATATTCTAATTTTCCATTATGCCAGTATCCTTTGACGCTACCTCCCTACGAACCATGTCCTCCTGAGTGACTGTCAGATTTCCCCCATGATTTAGTTTAAAAACTGCTCTCTCTCTTTTATAAAAGTGCCAGCAGCAGTATCAAAGCTGACACTGTTTGCTTCACATTTAACCTTCATTGGAAGTTGTTCCTTTATCCATCACCTGTGGACATACTGGGTATAGCTCTCCCTGCAGACTTAACAATGTAAAATTGTTTACAGCACAGTTCCTGTTTGTTTAGCCATTATTAAGGCTTATTAACATAGTGCTTCTAAAGTACTCCTTTATGTGAACATTTAATTACTTGATTTTGTTTTTGTACAGTTAGTACAAGGTCAGGTATTTAAGAAATATGCAGTATGCATTACATTAGGAAAGAAAGAAATCCTTAGGGAGTAATTTTACTAGTATAGATGCTTCTAGTAGAAACATCTTTTTCATCTTGCCTCTCTAGCAGTACCAATATACTGTGTTGAACTGCTACCATTTATTTTTCTTAGCAACCAGAACAGAACAGAATAGACCTAATTATAGCATTGTAAGCAGAGATATCCCTCAGTCAGACTATAAATCACAGAATTTAAGCCTGCACTAAACGTTAATCTCCATTTTAGAATCAGTATAGGTATACTTGTAGAGTTGAGTTACATTCTTGACTGTAATACAGTATAAGTAATTACTAAATATTTTTGTAACAGAATCAAGTAGAGTATTCCTCCTACTCTAAGGAAATAGTGGAGTACATTTTCTGTAAGCTGCCTAGTGGCAAGATATGCATGTACATTTGTACCTACGTAGGTGTCAGTGAATTTAAAAAACAACTTCTGTTTGAAAATTTGCCAAAACTTATATGGGCACAAAAGTGCGAGCATATACTCAGGCCAGCTATATATGTGCTTGAGTTATGTGCAGCAAACTACATAAATAAATTTGAAAATGTAAAATATGCACATTTTCCCCACTTTCCCATTGCCTCCCTATCTTCATCTCTTTTATGGTAATGCCTCTTTTAATATGGGTAAAAGTACACCACCATCTGATTGATTTTACTTTTTTTTTTTCTCTCCATACTGGGTCAGACCAAGGGACCATCAAGCCCAG
Source organism: Rhinatrema bivittatum (assembly GCF_901001135.1). Classification (NCBI taxonomy): domain Eukaryota; kingdom Metazoa; phylum Chordata; class Amphibia; order Gymnophiona; family Rhinatrematidae; genus Rhinatrema; species Rhinatrema bivittatum. The sequence goes on along the minus strand of NC_042615.1, from coordinate 260,476,779 downwards.
CATCCAATCCAGATTACAAGTACCTGGCAAGTACTCAAACATTAAATTGGTCCCATGCTTCCAAAGCTGGTAATAAGCAGTGGCTATTCCTTAAGTCAACTTGATTAATAGCAGTTTAGGGTCTTCTCCTTCAAAACATATCCAAACTTTTTTTAAACTCAGCTACACTAACAGCCTTAACCACATCCAATGGCAAAGAATTCCAGAGCTTAAAAGAGAAGCCGGGCAAGCCTGTCTTGCGCGGCGTGTATAACTTGGGGAGAATCAGTGAGGGCAAGGGACAGCCAGGGGGAGGGGGTTTCTAGGAAAGGCGGAAAAGAAAGCCAATAGGAAAAGAACAAGCAGAGTTCAGAGTAGCCAATAGGGTAAAAGGACTGGAATGAGGAGAGGTGCACTGCTGCCAACGGTCAGCAACCTGAGGGGAAGGCAGGCAGCAAGACTTATTTTTTCAAGGTGGCAGGTTTGGTGAGACTGAGGCGCAGAACAGCAAATTCATAAAATAATAATAATAATAAAAGCAACTCCGGTACATCTAGAGAAGGAGGGATGAGGAGGAGGCGATCGTCTCGCACTGTATTTGGGTGTCCCGGCGGGTCTAATGCCTCCCTGCAAAGAAAAAGGTACTAGGCCCGAGCAGGTCGCAGTGGCAGCATACAAGAGGGGGCGCAATGCCCAGAGCAGAATACCACGCGCACTTAGTCAGCCTACGGAGAAGGTTGCACATAGACTGGCTCCAGCGCCACCACGTCCTAGCCAGGTGGCCAGCTCAGGGGAAAGTGGACCCGAAGCGGCCCCGGAAGAGGAGGCCGCAGTAGTACAAAAGAGCAGGCAGGGAACTAAGTACCAGGGCCTAGATATATCCCTCAGTGCTTCTGGAAGCGATTTCCAGGTGTCGCCCCTCAGTGATCAGGTTTCCTTGCCTTCGCTGTCACTACTGTCCGAGCAACAGTAGTATTCCCCCGCCGACCTCAACCGGGAGCTGGAAGTGGGGGAGAAAGACAGAAGATCGCCGGATGTGCACCCAGAGAGCAGGGCCGCTGCACGCAGGAGAGAGCAGGAGAGAGCAGGCATGCGTGAGAAAGATGGCGCCGAGTCGAATCGGGTGGGAAGGAGCGGGCCGACAGGCCGCAAGCCTGAGCAGACAGGGAAGAGGTCGGAAGAAAGATGTCGGGAGCAGAGCGGAAATAGGAGCGCATGGTTGCAGCAGGGGTATCCATCAAGTCACTTTCGAAGCGGAGGGTTGGTCAGCACAGAGCGGAGAGGCAAAAGATCAAGCATGCAGTGAGTACGGGCATGCCATGTCGGTGACCAAGCAGTCCATCATAGTTAATCGGGGGGTAAGATTGGGAAGGGGATTCGCGCCAGCAACCTTAGGGAGGCAGAAGCGAGGAAGGGCTCGGGAATCCAGAGAGATAGAGGCAGGAGGTTGGGATTATGGGCAGACAGTGTTTACCACAGGGGGAGGAGATAGTGGGGAGGTAAGGGGGAGATGAGATACACCAACTTGGGCTAGGAGTCAAGGGGGACGGGGAGACGAACAGGGGGAAAATATATTTGGAACGAATGCTGCCGGCGGTGTGTCTTCATTTGCAGGTCTAGCGCTCAGGCAGGAGCCAGGAGTGTCCTCAATGGAGCAATGGAGGGAACGGTCTAGGGATGAGAGGGACTTTCCCAATAGTCAGCTTGCTGGGTTGGAAAGCAGAGGAGCACAGGCGGTTTTGGCCCACATGAAACAAGGATCGCCAGCAGGTAATGAGGGCGAGGCTACTATTAAAAGACCTGGCAAAAAAGCGAATAAGAGGAGGAAAGAGCACACGGGGAATTCTAGCTCCAGTTCAGATTCCTCGGCCTCCTCCACGTCGGATAGTAGCAATTCGGTGAAATTACGAAGGTCAGGGGGATCAGGGCCGAGTCAGGATATGGGACACCCTGCGTTAGCATCACTAACAGAATTATGGGAAGGGGTTCCCAAGAAATTACGTATGAGGATAAAGAGAAGGAGATATGTAAACATTTTCCGCCTTTTAGAAGGCAGGAGGGGAGACAAGAAGCCACGTAAGGGCAAGAAGAGGAAAGTTGATCATAGTGCCAGCACAAGGTTTCCCAAAAACTTCATTAATTGGGTAAGGGGTTTCTTTACCCAGCATCATAGGGCATTATCAGCCAGAGCAATATGGAGCCCTGCTGTCTTATGGGGACAGCATCCTGGGAACATTTAAAGATTATGAAGGGTGGGCATGGCTTAATTACAATGAGCGCTTCAGGGAAAAAATGGCAGGGAATAGATTTATGTCATGGGGAATGCAGGATATTAATTTATGGTTGACCCAGATGACCAACAAGAGTGCAGGGTCTGAGAGAGCGGGGCAAGGAGTTAACATAGCAGGTAACAAGGGAGGAAGCGTAGGCGCCAGTTATTCGCATCTAGGTAAAGTGATGGGGAATACAGTCAAAACTACCGACCAGAAGACAATGGCGCCCAATACAGACATGTGTTGGAGATTTAACAGGTCCACCTGTTTATTTCCAGATTGTAAGTTTAGATATGCGTGCTCAGCATGTAACGGAGCACATCCAGTAGTAAAATGTTTGACAGGGCACCAGTGGGAAAAACTGCGACACAAGGAAAATGCATATTTAAAAAACAAACAAACAAACTTTCAATACCTAACACTATATAGGGAAAAGGGGGCAGGTTTCCGGAAGGGGGAAGGGGATTTTCGAGAGATAAAAAAAAAAAATTATAAACCTAAGAATAGAACTTAACCGAACGTTCTAGATAAATTATTCGGACAAGTACTTAGGACGGAGGGCAAGGTCTTAAGGAATGTAATGTCCATGCCCTTGCAGACTTTTACGGGTATACGCAGATGGGCGATGGACGGCAGGAAATTAGCATCGGGCAGGGTAATGAAGAGGAATGGGAGCTGCTCCGATGCTCAGTTGCCCCGGCGACTTGGAAGGCCTACCTTCAAGGAGGTAGGCCTTCTAAGGGTAGACAAAGGGTGGACAGAGGGTCCGGTGTTGGAACACTCCATAGTAGAATTTATAATATGGGCCAGGAGGGGTGGGTATTCGGTAGCATCCGTACGGTCCCATTTAGCGGGTTTTGCTTTCTTTCAAAAGGTATATGGGTGGGGCAATCCAGTAAGCAGTTTTAGAGTAAAGAAAGTGTTAAGGGGTTGGGAGCGGGGTATGGGTACGGGTAAGATGGAAGACGTTAGACGGCCAATTAGATATGAGGATTTAGATTGTTTGTTTGTAAATTTACCGCAAGTTGTTGGTCACGATACGAGGTATTGCTGGTCCGAGTTTTGTTTTCTTGGGCGTTTTTCGGAGCACTGAGGATCAGTGAGTTGGTTCCATTATCTCGGCGTAGCATACGGGAAGTCGGTCTCAAATGTCAGTTTGTACAGCTGTTGGAGTCCGAGGTAAGACTATTCATTGCAAAGTCAAAAACGGACCAGGGGGGAAAGGAGCTGTTATTAAGTTAGAGCGTGACGTGAACAGAAAGGTGTGTCCAGTCAGGCTAGCTGAGAAGTATATGGAAGTTCGGCCGAAACGTGAGGGAGCCTTTTTGATTCACGAGAATGGGAGTCCTTTGACGCGTTACCAATTTGGTAGTGTGTTGAGCACAGTTATCGGTAAGATGGGACGGGGTGTGCGGGCATACAGTTCACATTCCTTTCGCAACGGGGCGGCAACCTCTGCAGCTGAGGCAGGTTTCTCGGTTAGTAGAATTAAGGGTTTGGGGAGATGGCAGTCAAATGTGTTTCGGTCATATATTCGATCATAAAGGCTCTCACGGGAAAGGGATGAGGGATTGGGGGTGAAATTAATGATCTGTATTTATTTTGCAGAAAGAAGGGGGTCGAGGAACTTTACAGGATGTGCCTGGATCGTGGGCCAATCATACATCCACAGGGTGCAAAGAAGAGCACTGAAACGTCCCTATGGGAAGAATTTGAGTTAGAAAAGAAGGGATGGCGGTAAGCTTGGTTCAGTAAAAGGGGTATGATCTGGGACGAACTCCTACCTTTCCTGTATGAGAGGATCGACATGTGGGGAGCGCCAAATATTCTCATCATTCACTTGGGTGGGAACGACATTGGATATAAAACATGCAGGGAATTACTTACATGTATGAAAAAAGACCTTTCATAGCTTTGGATAAGATGGCCGCACATGCGTATCAGTTGGTCTGACATAATTATTCATTTATGCAATAGAGAGGAAGTAATTTGGCAAACGGGAGTCAAATAAATGAATAGGCAATTGGTAAATGGATGGGGTGGGAGGGGGGATTTTGGATTAGGCACACATGGTTGTGGATTGAGGAAGCAGGGTTATTCACGGGTGACGGGGTGCATTTATCCAATGTTGGTATGGATGTGTTTAATAACTCCATACAGGAAGGGTTGGAAAGGGAAGTAGCCAAATGGTAGAGCCGCAGTTTGGGGGGAAGAAGTTGAGTTGTCTAACTTGTTTGTGGCAGAAAGACCCGAGCCCAAGAGGAATTTGTAGGGGGGGTTTACAGAGGGGGGGGGCAAGCCTCATGTAGCCGGGGGGGGCCACTACACGGGGGACCGAAGAACTATGGGACCTGGTTCTCGGTATTAGCTTACTCTCGCTGGTACGAGGCGGAGTGAGCGGGGTGGGGGGTGGGTGTTGTTACTTCACCATTGGGGATAAGGTGGTAGAGAATGGGGAGGAAAATGGGAGGGGGGGGGAAGTTGGATTTTGAGTTCATTTAAGTTTATAAGGGCTCAGGTTTAGTTGTAGTAATAAACTGTGGCCTATATAATCCCAGTTACTGTGTTGTGTATTTTATTCAAGGGGTGGAGGGCAGGTCGAGCTGGTATTCTATCCACAAGTTATTGTGTGTTGAGTGAAAAAATAATTTTCTCCGATTTGTTGTAAATGTGCTACATGTTAACTTCACCAGCTTTTTATTTCTACACTAAACATAAGGAGGCTATCATCAAGCCTGAAAGAGAAAAACTTTCCTATGAGTTTTATCTGTTAGAACAAAAACAATTTTAGCTTCTTTTTAAATGTGCATAAGCAGGGTTCATTGCAAAATCATTTGGAAGAGAATTTCTTAATACTGAACCAGTAATAGAAAAAATCCATTCATATGAATGCTTGAAAATACATTGGCTAAATAGCCTGACCAAGTTACTTACTGAGGGGAAACTAAATAGCATCAACATGCTAAAACAAGCATGTTAAATTCTTTTTTCTTCTTGGCTCTACCTGCATGTATCTAAAGGATATATAAGTAAGCCTGGCAGATTGGGGTTGTTTGTCAGTGCAGCAGGAAGAAGTTGCAGAGCTATTAGATTCAGGAGAGAGAGAAGAAAGGAGAGCAGAAAACTGACATGAGTGTGTATTTATAGCCATCTGTTGTTTTTTTTGTGTCAGTAAAGGTCTTCTAAGGGTGGTATGAGCGGATGTGGTTGAGAAGGGAAGATAGTGTGGAAGGAGCAACCTAGGAAGGGATCTGATCACCCTGATTCTGAATGGCAGCAGCAACTGACCATTTTCCCATCCACGACCTCCCTATAATATGGGCAGTGCAAAGGTTGGACTACAGCATCTGCTAGTGCCTTAAGGCTCACAGAAATTAACTCTGCACTCAAACCAAAACATTTGCTGAGCTTAGAAGTCCCAAACTACTGTTCAACCTGAAGCCTCTGAGATCTTTAACCAAACTAACAGTGTAAATGGCAGAAACGACATTTTTCCTTTGGTAACCTATGCTTAGAAATACATTTACTTTATGTAAATAAAGGCAAATTTATTTTTGAAGTGCTCAAGTATATGTTACTGTGTTTATTTATTTACTTAAAATTATTTTATACTGTATTATCAGCCTAAGTGATTCTTTGTCACCTTCTCTCTGTCATTCTTTCCCCCCTTTACCATGTCTTTCCTGTCCTTATGCTGCTCTGTTTAAATTTTCTTTTCATTGGCTAATTTTGTGACTGAGGAGACCCCCATGCTTTTATGACTGCTGCTTATGTTCAAACATTTGAATACCTGCAGTGCTTATTGGCCAAGTTAACCACAGCAAAGACAGCAATGATTCTGACAATCATCTAAATACTTTGGCAACTGTTTACACACCATTATGAAACCTCTGTGCCTTCTACATTGTAAAGTGTGGAGCAATGCTTGAAGAGCTCTGTGATGTACAATTGTTTTATCTGAGAAGACACATTTGTGGTGTGAATATGTGATATTCATTAGAACTGCTGAAGAAATACTTTAGTTTTCCAAAGAGAACTGTGGTCAAATGTATCGATGCTGAAGGGACATTGGATACAGTTTTTCAGTGTCATTTCCTGTACATGACCTTTATTTTTCAAGATCTATATTTGCAGTTAACTGCAACTTCTCAATAGCATGCATGTTATAAAGTGATCACCTGGTTTGAGGCAAGTATTAAATAGCATGGCAAGAGCAAACACTCAGTAAATATTGTGGAGGGAGGGCATACCATGCTATTTACCTTGCACATGCTAAAGCTTCATTTGCATATAATATCCCTTTAGTTATATGTGCATGAATATTAATTTTAGTGTCCATGCTAATGTTTTTCCAGACCGCTTTAACATATATAAGGCCAGGTTCGGAGAGAGGTATCTTTAAAGGATACTAATGATGCATTAGAATTAGGGCATCCCGACAGTGAGGTTCCAATAATTTGAAAAGTATTCCAAGTGCCTGTAACTAAAAACTCACCTGAGCTAAAAATTCTAACTTATCCCTATCAATTAAAAAGCAGAATGAAAATACAAACAAAAAACAAACTTTGAAATGTTTGTATGCTAATGCCAGAAGTCTAAGAAGTAAGATGGGAGAATTAGAATGTATAGCAGTGAATGATGACATAGACTTAATTGGCATCTCAGAGACATGGTGGAAAGAGGACAACCAATGGGACAGTGCTACACCGGGGTACAAATTATATCGCAATGACAGAGAGGAGCACTAGGGAGGAGGTGTGGCACTTTATGTCCGGTATGGCATAGAGTCTAACAGGATAAACATCCTGCATGAGACTAAATACAAAATGGAATCTTTATGGGTAGAAATCCCTTGTGTGTCGGGGAAGATTATAGTGATAAGGGTATACTACCGTCCACCTGGTCAAGATGGTGAGACGGACAGTGAAATGCTAAGAGAAATTAGGGAAGCTAACCAAATTGGTAGTGCAGTAATAATGGGAGACTTCAATTACCCCAATATTGACTGGGTAAATGTATCATCGGGTCAAGCTAGAGAGATAACGTTCCTAGATGGAATAAATGATAGCTTTATGGAGCAATTGGTTCAGGAACCGATGAGAGAGGGGAGCAATTTTAGATCTAATTCTCAGTGGAGCACAGGACTTGGTGAGAGAGGTAACGGTGGTGGGGCCGCTTGGCAATAGTGATCATAATAAGATCAAATTTGATTTAATGACTGAAAGAGGAACAGTGTGCAAATCCAAGGCTCTCGTGCTAAACTTTCAAAAGGGAAACTTTGATAAAATGAGAAAAATTGTTAGAAAAAAACTGAAAGGAGAAGCTACAAAAGTAAAAAATGTCCAAGAGGCGTGGTCATTGTTAAAAAATACCATTCTAGAAGCACAGTCCAGATGTATTCCACACATTAAGAAATGTGGAAAGAAGGCAAAACGATTACCTGCATGGTTAAAAGGGGAGGTGAAAGAAGCTATTTTAGCCAAAAGATCTTCATTCAAAAATTGGAAGAAGGATCCAACAGAAGAAAATAGGATAAAGCATAAACATTGGCAAGTTAAATGTAAGACATTGATAAGACAGGCTAAGAGAGAATTTGAAAATAATTTGGCTGTAGAGGCAAAAACTCACAGTAAAAACTTTTTTTTTTTTTTAATTCTTTATTTCTAATCATTTTCTCAAAATACAAAAAAATATTTTGGAATACATATATGGTTGCATAACATTCATGAACACTTCCATATTAATCATATTAGAAACAGAAATCTATACATCAACCAATTGTTTCACAGTCCTCAATATAGGGAATTACATTACAGAATACATTTAAGGCATCTATAAAATATAAATTTCAAGAAATAACAGCAATCTCACTAGGGTTGCTTCCAATGACCATACAGAGATTTTACATACTCCAGAGTTATTTTTAGTCTCTGGAACTAACTCGATCTGTTTACTAGTTACAAATTTAACCAATTGTGACGGTTGAAAGAATTGATATTTAACATTTTTAAAAGTAATACAACATTTGCATGGAAACTTTAGTTTAAAAATTGCTCCCATTTGGAGTAATTTTGGTTTTAGAATTAAGAATTCTTTCCTTCTCCTTTGTGTTTCTCTTGTCACATCTGGGAACACCCTAACATCTAAGCAGCAAAATATTTCTTTGATATTCCTGAAAAATAATTTCTGTACCCATTCTTTATCAGAATTTAAAAGAAAAGAAACTATCATAGTAGCTGGTTGAGCTATCTCTTCATTGGTAGATTCCAAAATATCAGTTATATTCAATGGCATTACAGATATTCATCTTTCTTCTCAGCATCTATTTTCCAAGCTGGAAGATAGTAAATCTGTGTTAAAGGAGGAAGTGCTTGTTGTGGAATCTTCAAAAATTCTAAAGCAAATTTATTCCACATTTCTTTTGCTGATAAAGTAGGAGATTTTGGAAAGTTTATCAATCTAAGATTTTTACTTCGTAATTGGTTTTCTAAATTTTCCATCTTTCTCGTCAAAATCTGATTCTCTTTAATAATCAACTCATTTTGAAAAGATACTTTTTTTATATCCTGCACATTTTTCTCAATTTTCTGTTCTCTCAATACATCTTTACTTATAACTCTATTGATCTTAGCTTCCAATATTCCTATATTTTTCACAATAGGTTTTAATTGCATTGTAAGACATTGATAAGACAAACTAAGAGAGAATTTGAAAAGAAGTTGGCCGCAGAGGCAAAAACTCACAGTAAAAACTTTTTTAAATATATCCGAAGCAGAAAGCCTGTGAGGGAGTCAGTTGGACCGTTAGATGATCAAGGGGTTAAAGGGGCACTTAGAGAAGATAAGGCCATCGTGGAAAGATTAAATGATTTCTTTGCTTTGGTGTTTACTGAAGAAGATGTTGGGGAGGTACCCGTAATGGAGAAGGTTTTCATGAGTAATGATTCAGATGGACTGAATGAAATCACGGTGAACCTAGAAGATGTGGTAGACCTGATTGACAAACTGAAGAGTAGTAAATCACCCGGACCAGATGGTATACACCCCAGAGTTCTGAAGGAACTAAAAAATGAAATTTTAGACCTATTAGTAAAAATTTGTAACTTATCATTAAAATCATCCATTGTACCTGAAGACTAGAGGATAGCAAATGTAACCCCAATATTTAAAAAGGGCTCCAGGGGCGATCCGGGAAACTACAGACCGGTTAGCCTGACTTCAGTGCCAGGAAAAATAGTGGAAAGTGTTCTAAACATCAAAATCACAGAACATATAGAAAGACATGGTTTAATGGAACAAAGTCAGCATGGCTTTACCCAGGGCAAGTCTTGCCTCACAAATCTGCTTCACTTTTTTGAAGGAGTTAATAAACATGTGGATAAAGGTGAACCAGTAGATACAGTATACTTGGATTTTCAGAAGGCGTTTGACAAAGTTCCTCATGAGAGGCTTCTAGGAAAAGTAAAAAGTCATGGGATAGGTGGCTATGTACTTTCATGGATTGCAAACTGGCTAAAAGACAGGAAACAGAGAGTAGGATTAAATGGACAATTTTCTCAGTGGAAGGGAGTAGACAGAGGAGTGCCTGAGGGATCTGTATTGGGACCCTTACTTTTCAATATATTTATAAATGATCTGGAAAGGAATACGACGAGTGAGATAATCAAATTTGCAGATGACACAAAATTGTTCAGAGTAGTTAAATCACAAGCAGATTGTGATAAATTGCAGGAAGACCTTGTGAGACTGGAAAATTGGGCATCCAAATGGCAGATGAAATTTAATGTGGATAAGTGCAAGGTGGTGCATATAGGGAAAAATAACCCATGCTATAATTACACAATGTTGGGTTCCATATTAGGTGCTACAACCCAAGAAAGAGATCTAGGTGTCATAGTGGTTAACACATTGAAATCGTCGGTTCAGTGTGCTGCGGCAGTCAAAAAAGCAAACAGAATGTTAGGAATTATTAGAAAGGGAATGGTGAATAAAACGGAAAATGTCATAATGCCTCTGTATCGCTCCATGGTGAGACCGCACCTTGAATACTGTGTACAATTCTGGTCGCCGCATCTCAAAAAAGATATAATTGCGATGGAGAAGGTACAGAGAAGGGCTACCAAAATGATAAGGGGAATGGAACAACTCCCCTATGAGGAAAGACTAAAGAGGTTAGGACTTTTCAGCTTGGAGAAGAGACGACTGAGGGGGGATATGATAGAGGTGTTTAAAATCATGAGAGGTCTAGAACGGGTAGATGTGAATCGGTTATTTACTCTTTCAGATAGTAGAAAGACTAGGGAGCACTACATGAAATTAGCATGGGGCACATTTAAAACTAATCGGAGAAAGTTCTTTTTTACTCAATGCACAATTAAACTCTGGAATTTGTTGCCAGAGGATGTGGTTAGTGCAGTTAGTATAGCTGTGTTTAAAAAAGGATTGGATAAGTTCTTGGAGGAGAAGTCCATTACCTGCTATTAAGTTCACTTAGAGAATAGCCACTGCCATTAGCAATGGTAACATGGAATAGACTTAGTTTTTGGGTACTTGCCAGGTTCTTA